>NC_053489.1:521291311-521511311 GCF_905171775.1 Rana temporaria
ACACATGTCCCAACACAATGTAAACACACAAAGTCCCCAAAACACTGTCCCCACACATCAAAACACCTGTCCCCCACACAGGGCTGGACTGGGACAAAAATGTGGCCCTGGACTTCATCCAGACTGGCCCACTTTGACAGGTCTCTCCAATGGCTGCCCAACTCCCGAACCCCCCCCCCCCCCCGCCTGGCCACCCAAGCCCCCTCTCCCCGTCACTAGCCGTTCTACTTTATTCGAGTAGAACGGCTGGTACTGGTACTCTTATAGGCAGTACCAGTGGGGAAGCTAGACATTATTTCACCCGGGGGAAAGAATCAGTTCAGTGCCCTACCTTATCGGAAAAGATTAGGCAGAAGTGAGAAACTCACAGGCCATAGCTGTTGAGTCAGCTGTCTGTCCCCTCCCCCATGCTCCTCTGTCGTCGTCCCTGCTCCTCTTGTCCTCCCCCTGCTTCTTTGTTCCCCCCAGGTGAGTGCTGCGGGGAGGTATAGGAGGTGAGCGCTGCGGGAAGAGAGAGACAGAGGAGCGGAGGGGGGCGGCGGTCCGCTGTCACTGAAGCCGGCCCACTGAGCCATCGGCCCACCGGGAAACTCCCTGTAGTCCCAATGGCCAGTCCATCCCTGCCCCCACATATGTAAAATCATATATCCCAATGATTATCTGCACACATCTGTACATGATCATCTGCATACATCTGTCTGTGATCACAAAAAAAACTATTATACACACTTAAGGGGATTTTTTTTTACCAAAGACGTGGGAGAATACATTTTGGCTTTAATTTATAACAACATTTTGATTTTACTGGATTTCATTGAAAATAGAAGGAAATATTGTTTGTTTTTCCAAATTTTCCGCATTTTTTTGGTGGTTATATCGCAAAAAATAAAAAAAAGTCGTGAATAAATACCACCAGAAGAAAGCTCTATTTGTGTGAAAAAAATGATAAAAATGTAATTTGGGTACATCGTTGCATGACTGCGCAATTGTAATTGAAAGTGCGAGAGCGCTGAAAGCGCCCAGTATTGAAGTGGTTAATTCACAGAACATAAAGATTTGAACTATATGTGCAGGCTGAATGTACCCAAGTTGATAGATCGATCAACTTGGGTACAACTAGCCTGCCGGATTTTACATGCAGTTATCGCGAGCTAAAGAACTCTGGGCCAGATCCACAACGAGCGGGCGCAACGTAACATTTCTGATTTAAGTTACACCGCCGCAAATTGCCCAAGTTAGTGCCCGATCCACAAAGCACTTACCTGGAAATTTGCGGCGGTGTATCCTAAATCAGTCCGGCGCAAGGCGGGCCAATTCAAATGGGGCGAGTCCCATTTAAATTAGGCGCGCTCCCGCGCCGGACGTACTGCGCATGCTCCCGACACTATTTTCCCAACGTGCTTTGCGCAAAGTTACGTAATAAATACAGCCACCCCATCTAGAAAGGTAAGCCGGGCTGTAATTTTTTGTTCTTTGGTTTAGATATATTTTAATTCTCGAAACAATTCTGGGTAATGTATTGAGCCTTTCCTATCAACACAGGACCTGGCCATGTAGGCTGGGCATTACTGTGTATTAATGCTTGGTTGTGGTATGGACCTTTGCAGTACATGTGTCTAAGGTTTATACTGGAGCCTTGCATAGTGTGACTAAAGTTTGATGGAAGTTCTAGTGGAGCGGTGGAGAACCAGTTTTTGATACAAGGCATATTATACCTGCATATGTGATAAATGCATCCCCAAAGGGGACGATTCCCTCACGTGGTGAAGCATCTGGTGGATGGTGTTTCCCAGTTAACTTGTTGGAGCCCGGGCCATTGTCAAATGACGGCCACAAGGTGGCTCTTCAGGTCCAGGAGGCTGTCTATTGACATCCTCGGTTCCTCCGGCCTCACGTGCCCACCGTGTCACTGAGGTGCCAATGCGTGTGCCTGGCGGCCGCGATGTCTGCCAAGTACCTGCGATCGGTTGTTACACAGCCAAGGACGTGTAAACACAGAGATCCACGTCCTGTCAGGGAGAGGAGACCGGTGCTGTGTCCCTTGTACATAGGGACACAGATCTGTCACCTCCCCCAGTCAGTCCCCTCCCCCACAGTAAGAATCACTCCTTGGGAACACATTTAACCCCTTCCTTGCCCCCTAGTGTTAACCCCTTCACTGCCAGTCACATTTATACAGTAATCGGTGCATATTTATAGCACTGTTCGCTGTATGAATGTGAATGGTCCCAAAAATGTGTCAAGTGTCCGATGTGTCCGCCATAATATTGCAGATAACTGCCATTACTAGTAAAAAAAAAAAAAAAATTCATAATTCTATCCCCTATTTTGTAGGCGCTATAACTTTTGCGCAAACCAATCACTATACACTTATTGCAATTTTTTATTTATTTTTTTACCAAAAATATGTAGAAGAATACATATCGGCCTAAACTGAGAAGAAAAATAGTTTTTTTTAAAAAAAAATTGGGATATTTAATAAAGCAAAAAGTAAAAAATATTGTGTTTTTTTTTTCAAAATTGACACTTTTTTTGGTTATAGCGCAAAAAATAAAAACCGCAGAGGTGATCAAATACCACCAAAAGAAAGCTCTATTTGTGGGAAAAAAAGGACGTCAATTTTGTTTGGGAGCCATGTCGCACGACCGCGCAATTGTCAGTTAAAGCGACGCAGTGCCGAAAGCTGAAATTTTACCTGGGCAGGAAGGGAGTATATGTGCCCAGTAAGCAAGTGGTTAAAGATCAATCACAGCACAAGTCATAACTGTCCTTCTTCACATCATTTCATATATGAACATTATATTGAAGCTTGTACATTTTTTTTCATCTGACAAGAGCGCTGGTACAATATTATAAAGGACTCTTTTAGTTTGGAATGTTTTTAGTATTGTTTTTTTTACAATGTATTGCAATGCTCCAAGGTATTATTAGAGAAATCTTTGAGCTTGGCAGCTGGATATTGATGGAATCATAAAGTGTTTATCAGGTGACTTCAAGCAACAGAAATGAGACCTAAAATGACTAATTTACACATACTGAGCAATTGCACTCTATAATATAATTTGATTTTAATATTTGGATACTTAGATGAAGGATATATAGTATATAGGAGGATCTAGCACATCACAGGCTTACGGGGAATGATGGAGCCGTTTTTTGGACTTTTGGTGTCCCGAAATACTGAACGCTGAGTATGACCAGCTTTGAAGAATAAGTGCAAAAGCTACCAACCCTTGGTAAGTCACACAAGGGTATGGAGCTCCTGTAAAAAAAAAAAAAGTTCTTGCTTTTACTAGCAAATAGCTTAAAGTGGAGTTCCACCCCCAAAAAAATATGTCCTTAATGTGCATGAAATAATACAAAGAAACACATTTGGGGATTTTTTTTTTTTTACATACCTTTTTATGCCTGTTGCTATGCCTGTTGCTATGCTATGAAATCTTCCTTCTTCATCACCTCGGCTCCTTACGTCACTTCCCTCTGCTCACTCCTGGGAGATGTGTCATCATTTCCCAGGAGTCAGTGGGCAGCGCCAGAGGGCTAAGTTGCCATAGCAATGGGACGGGCACTTCCGCAACTGCCTGTTGTTATGGCAACTTGTATACTTTACAGCGCCGCTATGGCGCATTACTGCACATGCGCGAGAATGGGGCGGTGCATGCTGGACGCTCAGCTGCACCGTATCCCAGAAATAAATGCTTCTGAGCTTCACATGCCCGCAAGCAAAATGACAACGGCCAGCAATGAATAATATACGTTTCTTTTGGGTATTGAACGTGACATCGGGGGACGAATTGCGGCAAAAACTTGAGTATTACATGGCAATGTATTAACTTCAGAAATGTTTTTTTTTTTTTTTTTTTTATTGTTAAATGTCGTTGGAACTCAGCTTTAACTGTTATTGCGCTCATATATTACTCTACAGGAATAGACTAAGATCTTCTGAATGAACGTTTAATCCCTCCCAGAATTCCCTGGTGGCCTGGCTGTTACCACTGTGCCATGTGAAAAAAGTTCTGCTCTCTTCAGTGACAGCTGCTGTTATGCAAGCCAGGATCATTAATCACATTGACATGACTGGACTTGTGCTATAAACCACAACTCATTCCACCCAGCTTTTTGAATAAGTAGCACATAGCAAAACTAGCCTAAATAGCTACATAAAATTACCCTACAATATTTCTGCCCATACAACAGGTCATCTTCAAGAAGCATTTTCTATGTAAAGACATGTTGCTTGAATAATGATTTTCTTTGTCACTGTACATAATTCTCACCACAAGAGGTTTAGAACTGGATGATACATTTACATATACTCCTGTTAGGATTCCCACAAAACATGCACACATATTAAAGGGGTTGTAAACCCTCATGTTTTTCACCTTAATTCATCCTCCGGTGAAAAAACTTGTGTCACTGACCAGCCCCCCCCCCCCCCCCCCCAGTTTACTCACCTGAGCCCCGTATTTCCCTCGCAGGAGATGCGCTCTTCCCCTCTGCCTGTTGTCTCGGCTCTTGATTGAATAAATTGATAGCAGCGCAGTCATTGGCTTCCACTGCTGTCAATCAAATCCAATGGCAGAGGGGGGGCGGGGCCGAGTCTGCCATTCTGCTTCTATGGATGCAAATGCTGGGCTTGGGAGCAATATAAAATATTAAAGCTTGCCATCCAACATTTGTCCGCGGACAGTCCGACAACAATTGTCTGATGGAGCGCACAAACAGTCGGATTTTCTGACAACAGGCTGTCAACACACAATTCTCGTCGGAAAATCCGATTGTGTATACTAGGCTTTACAATCACTTTAAAGTCATTGTCAGAACCTTTGCTCTAGTATCTGTAGCTGAGACCTTCAACCATCAGTTCAGAAGCAATGTTGCTCACCTACCTATGATTTGGCTACTAAGCAGAGTCTCTGTATCTGTCTATCTGAGCATCTGTTGCTTTGAAAATTTTCTGCAAACATTAGCAGAGTTCTCTTTATTTAGGTTTCAATCATTTTTATTAAAGATTTACAAAACAAAGATTTAGAACAATCTCAACTTTCATAGTACAAAGGTCATACAACCTCCGGGAATCAAATATAACATAGATTCTGGCTTCAATGGGTCTCATTCTTAGTATCAACACTTAACAATCCAAAGGCCCGTCCGATCAAGAGAACCGGCCCCCCATCTCTCCAACGGGGGGGTGGCCTCCCCCGACCAAGCGGGGACACTCACAATTCCCGTACACAAATAATGATCATCCGTGAATCGATATGTAAATGGAAAATGGTAGGCAGACACCCATATTTGCCTATGAAGGCATATGTCGAACCCCAAAAGCAGGATGGCAACATATAATAGAGGAACAGAAAATAGAAAAAAAAAAGGGAAAAGGTGAAGAGAAAGGGTTGGGGGGAGAAAGAAGAGCCCCGGCTCAGCACCCAGAGTCCCGTTGTACAGCAGTAAATCTAGATTACATAGTCCTATGATCATTCGAGAGATATTGAATCCATGGAAACTTTCTGAAATGTCTTAATTTTATCTTGCACTAATGCGGTTAATCGTTCCTTCAACATTAACCAGGATAGTTTCCCCTTGAGCTGATCGAATGGAAGGGCTGCCGGCTTCCAATTTCTGGCTATGGTAATCTTTGCAGAAATGAAAATGAATGCCAGAAGCTGCTTGCTGGATTTAGAGGCTTCAAAATCCCCACTCCCCAATAATGCATGCCTTGCTGATTTTAACAAATTAATCTGGGTGAGGGAGTAAATTAAATTGTAGACTCTAATCCAGAACCTCCTCACCTTAGGGCACGTCCACCAGATATGGTAGGTGGTACCAATGTGACCACAAGCTCGGAAACATAGCTGGGTGGCACACCCAATACATAGGTAGCCAACCTAGCTGGTACCATATACCACCTCAATAACACCTTATAGTACGCCTCTATTATAGAGGTATTGATGAGTGATCGAGAAGCCAACTCTGCTATCATATGCCAATCACCTAGCTCAAAGGTTTCCTGTAAATCCTTTTCCCATTGGACCATATAGTTCAGCTTAATCGATGAACCCATCAATATTGTATAAATGGCGTAAATGTGACCCTTTAGTTTATCGTATTGACCACATAAATGCTCCATAGAGGTTTGCATTGCTAAATCACTCCTGCGAGCTAGAGTCAGTATATAATGAGAAATCTGAGTGTATCTATAGCGTTCCACTGGAGGCATATGATATTTGTCCTCCATAGTCCGCTCGGAGAGCACACCCTTGTGATCATAAAAGTCGGTGATGCGCGGCAAACCCTTATTGGTCCACCATTAAAACGCTACAGGAGAGAGGCTGGGGTGAAAGCCCTGTTATTCCATAATGGTGCCAACGGAGAATGAAGGGATCTAAATTTCTGTGATCTGGAGAGCCTATCCCAGATTCCTGATGAGAAGGATAATGTAGGGCATAAGATCACTGGTCTGTCTTTGTTTGTGAGCCACATAAGGTGGGAAATTGGGCTGGGACAGCTTGAGTATGACTCCATAGCCATCCATATGGCTAATGATTGTTGCGAAGGGAATCTGATGAGTCTAACTGGGCTGAATAGAAATACTTCTGTAGATCTGGCAGACCAAGTCCACCCCTCAGTTTTGGCGTGTATAATGTGCTCCAATTCACCCTAGGCCCCTTGTCTCCCCAGATAAACTGAAGGACCTTTCTTTGAAACAGTTTAAGGTCAGTTTGATCCACTAATACCAGCAAAGTGCGAAAGAAATACAATAGTCTGGACAATAGTCTGGGCAAGATATTAATTTTTATAGAGTGTAGTCTGCCAAACCAAGATGGAGGATGAATCTGCCACCTAGCTAAATCCTCAGACAACCGTTTAAAAAGGGCAGGATAATTCCTCTTATATAGCATGCTAATAGACGAAGTCAAGTATATACCCAAATAGGGAAGTGCCTCTGATTCCCACCTGAATTAGAAAGTCTGCTCCAACGAGGCCTGTGTCGCGCTTGGTAGAGGTTCAAAGCCCTAGACTTACTGTGATTAATGGTCAGCCCTGAGATATCGTAAAATGGTTGCAAAATAGCATAGAGATTAGGGAGGGAGGTAGTTGGTGAGGTTAGGGTCAGCAGCAGGTCATCTGCAAAGAGCAAACATTTATGTTCATAGTCTCTGCAATTAATTCCCTGAATATCCCGACATGAGCGAATTTTAATCGGCAGGGGCTCTTTTGCTAGAACGAATAACAGCGGCGATAACGGGCTGCCTTGCCTAGTACCCCGTCTGATGGCGAAAAATTTAGAGAAATATCCCCTGAGCATTAGAGAAGCTAATGGGGTGTCATATATAACGTCCGGAGGAGATCCAGAAGGCGTTCCCCAAATCCAAAGCGACGTAGCACATCAAGCAGATAATCCCATGAAATTGAATGAAACGCCTTCTGGATGTCTAATGAAAGCAATATACCCCTTCTGGTCTCCCCACCATACCAATCAGATTGTACCACCAAAATCAAGTTTATCACCCGACGGGTCTGATCCAATGCCTGCTGATTTTGTTAAAAGTTAAAACCCACCTGGTCGTGATGAATATAACGTGGGAGGAAAGTATTCAATCGTTGGGCTAAAACTTTGGTTAATATTTTTAAATCTGTATTTATCAGAGAAATCAGGCGATAATTAGCACAGTCACCATGGTCCCTTCCCGGTTTAGGTATTACATTTATATAAGCCGAGTTCTCATGACTAGGGAGCCGACTATCCCGTCGTAGGTCAGTAAAGTAGGAGCAGAGGTGAGGAGTAAGTATGTCTTGGTACTCCCTATAGTAATGACCCAGGGGCCTTAGTGGGGTGCAGGGACTTAATTGTCTGTAAAAGCTTCATCCATCAGGTCCGCATGGGCTTGTGACAATCTAGGTAGAATATCACAGAAGAACAGTTCTGCTTTAGTGGGATCAAATGGTTTCGGTGCACTATAAAGTTTAGAATAAAATCTATGAAATTCTTTAATTATCTGTTCAGAGTTTTGGGTGGGATGGCCATTGTGTAACCTCAATTTAGGCAGAGTCAAGGTATACGGACGAGGCACTAACTTCCTGGCCAACATAGTGGTCAGTTTATCCCCCATAGTGTAAAATCTATGCTTGGACCAACTGATATGTTTTTCAGCTTGAATAGTCAAGCTGAGATTCATAAGTGCAAGTCTAGTCTCATCTATTTTATGCCAAATATCGGCACGGGGATTCCTCTGCTGCTCAGCCACTAGCTCCTCCAAATTAGCCCCAAGTCATCTAGTAGTCTGGTCCCGAGTCCGTTTCGCCCTGGCTGCTAACTGGATGAGTTTACCCTGTATTGCTGCCTTATGGGCCACCCAATTAATTGCAGGAGTAGTATCTGACACTTTATTAAGTCTAAAGTATTCCTGTATCTCCTTTTCAATCTTTACGTAAAGGATAGGATCGTTTAGCAAGCCCACATTAAGTCTCCATGGGGAGAGAGTAGGTTTAGTCCATAGCCCTGCAATTGTGAGCTTTTTACCGATTTTATATATGAAAGTAAAGGAGTGCGCACTAGTAGATGGTCAATCCGAGAGTATGCGTGATGGACTTGTAAGAAGTGCGTAAAGTCTCTAACCATGGGGTTGCATTCCCGCCAGGCATCAATCAGTCCATGGAGACGAAATAAAACGTGCTACCTTACTACTTTTAGTCTGTGGCCGTTTTAAGATCGGTTTGGCCGAATCAGATTTGTCCATAATTCTATCCAAGGGGATATCGCTATCGCCTCCCAAAATTATCTGTCCCTGTACCTTAGGCATCAGCGGCCGAAACATTCAACTAAAGAATTCAGACTGGCCAGTGTTAGGGGCATAATACGAAATGAATGAGACCTCCTGGTCATGAAAACGCCCTACAGCCATAAGATATCTGCCTCCTTTATCCTTCACTATCGTAATAGGGGTAAATGGGGACTTAGAAAAAACAGATAGCCACCCCCCTTTTTTTACCGGGCCATCACTCTTTATTTATAATAATGTAATTACATATTTGAATTTCATTTAAGATTATATATTCTGAGCACTATTTTTCACCCTTAAAAGTAAAGTATTCTGTATTATTTAGTAAACGCATACATTGTACAAGTCTTCTCTGCCTTTTTAAATACAGAGATTTGTAGAATAGGCTTTGGATTTAGGAGAGTAGAATGCCTACAGAAACAGTTTTGAATAGAGAATACAGGATTGCTAAATTAAAAACCTGGACTGATCATTTACATACAGGATAGGTCAAATGTATTTGTATAGTGGATGAATGTACCGTATTTATCGGCGTATATCGCGCACTATTTTCCCCTTAAAATAAGGGGGAAATCGTGGGTGCGCGATATACGCCGATAGCCGCTTCCCGCGCTCAGTTTGAAATCCTGCGCCGACATATACCGAGTGCAGTACACTCGGGTACATTCGGCCAGGCTCGGCTTCGCTCGTGCTCACGCATAAACGTCACAGAGTGAGCGCGATCGACGCAGAGCCTTGCCGAATGTACCAGAGTGTACTGCACTCGGTATATGTCGGCGGAGGCGTTGGAACTGAGCGCGGGAACTCGACTTAAGGCGCGCGCTGGAGAAGCCGGGAGGACACCATCGAGGCCGCAGACGGATGCCGGACCGGACGATGGACGCTGGGAAGACACCAAAACTGTAAGTAATGAAATCATATAACATTTTTTTTTTTACAGGAATTTCGGGGGCAACTTTAGGGGTGCGCGGTATACGCGGGAACGCGTTATACCGCGATAAATACGGTAATTTTTTTTTATTATATGAGCTATAAACTGTCAGTTTTTTTTTTTGTTATTTAAGCAAAAGGATGAATGTGCTCAAGTGTATGTCCTGTGAAGACATTTGAGATTAATAGTCAGCCTGCTGTGCATTGCTCCAGGTACTGGCTTGGGAACCATGTGTGGCCATACACCTATAGATTATCTGCAGATTTTCTATGGTCAGATGGAAAAAGTGCAACAGATTTCTCCATCTACACTGAGCTGACCACGACTTCTAAAAAAAAAAAAAAAAAAATGCTGTTCAGCCAAGTTATGAAGGAAAACGGACCAGAAAATCTTTAAACAAAGACACAAACTGGTTATATATTTTTTTTAGAAACCATTGTTTAAAATATACAGTTAGCATCATTCTAAGAAAACACATTGTTCCAGAACAGTTTTGAAAAGTGAAAATATATACATTCTACCATTAAAATTCCCAGTAATGCCAAACACAACTACAACTGCTGAAGCCGTTTCAAAGTCATGCTGACGTTGCTGTTCTGGAAATGCAATCCAAGGAGCTCCTCCGCTTGTCCCACATGGAGAGGGCTCTCCAGGACAAAGGCAGCTTGTTTCCAATGTGATGATTCATGGGAGGTGTCCAAGCTAATGTTTTCATCAAGGTGGAGATGATACCAAAAGGGAATGGCTGTCACTTGTCCCGATTTACAAACTTTGACCTACAGCGAGACAAACATATATGAGTTTACACTCCATGTAAATTAGATAAGCAGCAATAACTTTGTTGGCTATAAAATGTGAAGTAGAACTAAACCCAAGGACAAAAATGCAATATATTGAAGCTTACACTTATTAGATGTGGTGGCTGCATTAAGGAGAAGTATAGCCAAAGCTCTTTTGGCTATACTTTTCCTGCAATTTACAGGAGTGCACTTAGTTCTGCTCTTCTGTAAACCCGTTTTTAGCCGACAGAGGGGTAAAGTCCACTGGCATCTGACATCATAAAGCTGGTCCAGGCTCCAAAAAGATTCTGACCATATGGTCGGGATCCACCCAGATGCCTAGCCGGCAGCTGGCTCAGTGCTACTATGAGTGCAGAGCTTGCAGTTTTCCTCACTGGAGCACTGTAGGTACATCAGCTGAAAAAATAAAAAAAATCACCCCCATTCATAATCGGTGTCCAAGAGAAATAACAGCTTTTTATTCATAACAGAAACAGGCAGGGCTCTGCTACATTTGTTAAAATTGTTGCAATGTAGATTGATCACCCAGGGGAGATATTTTTTTTTTCCCCTTAAAAAAAAAAAAAAAAAAAAAAAATACCAGTACCAATGGGAGTTAATCTTAAAGTACATTTTTGTTCAATGAATACACAGCAATAAGTTGCCAAGCTGAACAGTTCATATTTTGCAACAGTTTCTTTAACCACTAGCAATCAGGCCAATTTTTGATCCCCTTCAGTCTGGATTTCCTCCTCAACTCTCCACAGAAACTGCTCTCCTAAAAACTAAAAAACGATCTGCTAACAGGAAAAAACAATGGACACAATTCTTTACTCATAGACCTCTCTGCTGCCTTTGATATGGTTGACCACCGCCTCAAAAAAAATAAATAAAACTGTTAATGTTGCTGCCGGAAGGGGGGGGGGGTGAGGACCGCTGCGGGGGCTTCGATCTAAGGTAAGCAATTTATAATTATTTTTTTTGAGTGGATTGGGTTTACAACCACTTTAAAGTCACAGTTGGTCCTTTAAAACCAGAAAAAATGTGTTACCAGGGAATGCCTTGCTTTCTAAACACTGGAAGACATAGTGCTCACCTCATCACAGGAACAGATTATATACAGTATATTGGAGGAAAAGCTTCACCTAATTCATGGTTTCTAGGCAAGCTGGATACAATCAGTACTATAATAAAAGATTTCTAAAAGCCATAAAAGAATGGCAGTAACCTTTAAATACAACACCTTTAGTTCATTAACGAAGCTGAAGTTGTTTGAACATGGGTCCATAAGATCCAGCCTGAGCAGTTCTAGTGGATCACTTAGAGGAACAAAAGGCAGGGTGGATAAATTCAAGAACACCTGGACAGGCACCTGCAAAAGAAGACATATCTAAAAACACAGACTGCAGTGGTATACCAACATACAATTGTGCCAATCCACACATACAGCACCACATCTATCTTAACGATAAACTCTAAGCAAATGGTAAAATGCAAAGCAAAAATAAAGTTGTGTTTAAAAGTTTGCATATCCTGGATGTTAGCATGATATTGAAAATATGACCGATTGTGCCCAAAAAATTGTATTTAAAGTGATCTAAAAAGGCAATTTTTTTTACTTACCTGCTCTGTGCAAAATCACTGGACCCTCCTCTGCTCGTGTCCCACGTTGGCACCCGATTCCTGCCAAGTGCTTCCACAGCAAGCGGCTTGCCATTCAGACACGGAGCTGGGGCTCAGGCCCCCCCCCCTCAGTCTCCTGATTGGCTCACTGGCTGGGATTGCCAGCAGCAGCCGCTAATAGCTCCTGCTGCTGCCAAAAGCCAATCAGTACGCGTCACCAGAGAGGCAAGAATCTCCTGGACATCACTGGATTTAGAGGGGGCCCAGGTAAGTATAAGGGGCTGCTTTACACTGTTTTTTTTACCTTGTGCCTTTACAACCACTTTGAGGATAGTGTTCACATGAAGCCATTTAGTATCATGGCCGTTTGGCTCCTTTTTAAATCATAACAAATATCACTCAAATGGCCCGGATCAAAAGTTTACATACCCTGGAATATTTGGCCTTGGTACAGACACAAGGTGACACACATGTTTACATGGCAATTAAAAAAGTAAATTTCCCACAATTGTGGCTTTTTAAATTTCAAGAAGTGTGTATGTATAAATGGTAAATGAGTTTGTTAGTTCTCAGATGGATGCACAGAGAAGACTAGATACTGAGCCATAGGGAGCAGAAAAGAACTGTCAAAAGATCTGCATAATAAGGTCATGGCACTTTATAAAAGATGGAAAAGGAGAAAAAAAAAAAAAAAGATATGCAAAGCCTTTAATATGCCAGTCAGTATTGTTCAATCACAAAGCGGGGGTTCACCCGAAAAAAACATTTTAACATTAGATTGAGGCTAATTGTGGGAAGCACAATCGGGTGTTTTTTTTTTAAATCAATGCAGTACATACCTTTTTAGAGATAGATGTTCTCTGCGGCTTCCGGGTATGATCTTCGGGACTGGACGTTCCTATTTGATTGACAGGCTTTCCGACCGGCAGCAATACAGCGCGTCACGCGTTGCCGAAAGAAGCCGAACGTCGGTGCGGCTCTATACGGCGCCTGCGCACCGACGTTCGGCTACTTTCGGCAACGTGTGACGCGCTGTATGCGACGGTCGGAAGCCTGTCAATCAAATAGGAATGCCCAGTCGCGGGGAACATCCATCTCTAAAAAGGTATGTACTGCATTGATTTTTAAAAAAACACCCGATTGTGCTTCCCACAATTAGCCTCAATCTAAATCTGTTAAAATTTTGTTTTTTGGGTGAACCCCCACTTTAAGTGGAAAATTCAGGAATCGCTTGTCCAAGAAAGATTGCAGCCACAACTGCCAGAAGAATTGTTTGGGATACAAAGAAAATCCCACATGTAACCTCAGGAGAAATCATGGCTGCTCTGGAAAAAGACAGTGTTATTGTTTAAAGGAGCACAATATGACAATCCAAAAACAAACATGGTCGAGTTGTCAAAAAGAAGCCTTTACTGCACCAATGGCACACAAAAAGCAAGGTTACAATATGCCCAACACCTTGAAACATCACAAATGGAAATAGGAAAGAAATTAAAAAAATAAAAATAAAAGGCCGTACATCCAGAGGTTCCAATTGCTTTTATTAAAGCACTGTGATGACACAAGCAACCAGTCACAGACACGTTTCACACATACATTTTGTGCCTAATCACTACACAGCTTCTGGCACACTAATCTACAGTGAAAAAAACAAAATCGAGCTTTATGGTCACAACCATAAAGCATTATGTTTAGAGAGGGGTCAACAAGGCCTATAGCGATAAGAATACCACCCCTACTGTGAAGCATGGTGGGGTCTCACTGTTTTGGGTGCGTGCATGCTCTGAAGGTACAGAAAATTGTGAAAATTGATGGCAAGATGAATGCAGCATGTTATCAGAAAATACTGCATATGGGACGTTCTTGAATTTTCCAGCACAACAATGACCCCAAGCACAAGGACTGGAGTGGCCATCACAGTCTTCTGACCTTAATATAACCAAGCCACTCTGGGGAGATCTCAAATGTGCAGTTCATGCAAGACGACCAAAGACTGCATGACCTGGAGGCATTTTGCCAAGACAACTGGGCAGCTATACCACCTGCAAGAATTCTGGGCCTCAGACAAATATTACAAAAAAACTTTACACCGTCATTGCTGTTAAAGGGGGCAATACATAGTATTAAGAACCAAGGGCATGTAAACTTTTAAACAGGGGTCATTTCATTTGTTTACGTGTTGCCATGTTTTGTCTTAGGGTCCTGCGGAGGATGAATCCCATAAGAAATAAAATGTGTTTTGCTTGCTCGCTTAGGTTTTCTTTAAAAATGGTAGACACTGTAAATGACCAATTCTGTAATATTACCAATTCTCCAAGGGTATGCAAACTTTTGAGCACAACTGTACATAGTAATATGGATTTGTAATTCACTTCAGCTAGTTAAAGTGGAGCTTTACACATAATAACTTGATAACAAATAAATGTTCTTTAGCAAGGAACATACAGTGTCTTGAAAAAGTATTCATTCCCCTTAAAATTTCCCAACTTTTGTAATGTTACAAACAAAAAAAGTAAATGTATTTTAAAAAGAGATTTTATGTGAGATGTTCCATTTTGTGTTGGTCCAATTGTGAAGTGGAAAGAAAATAAATGGTTTTAATTTATTTTTTTACAAATAAAAGATCTGAAAAAAGTGTGGCTGCCTTTACTCTGATAAACCCCCCCCCCCCCCCAACTACAATCTAGTGGAACCAATTGTCTTTAGAATGCACTTAATTAGTAAATAGAGTCAACCTGTGTGTAATTTAATCTCAGTATAAAATACAGCTGTTCTGTGAAGCCTTCGGGAGGTTTAGAGAACCTTAGTGAACAAACAGCATCATGAAGGCTAAGGAACATACCAGACAGGTCAGGGATTAAGTTGTGGAGAAGTTTAAAGCAGGGTTGGGTTATATACATACATACATACATACATACATATATATAAAAAAAATCCCAAGCTTTGAACATCCCACACATCCCAGCACTGTTCAATCCATCATCCGAAAATGGAAAGCGTATGGCACAACTGCAAACCTACCAAGACATGGCCGTCCACCTAAACGGACAGGCTGGGCAAGGAGAGCATTAATCAGAGAAGCAGCCAAGAGGCCCATGGTAACTCTGGAGGAGTTGCAGAGATTCACAGCACAGGTAGGAGAATCTGTTCACAGTACAACGATTAGTCGTACACTCCACAAATCTGTCCTTTATGGAAGAGTGGCAAGAAGAAAGCAGCTTTGGAGGGCATGTCCTTCCTTTAACCTTACCTTTCTTGGTCCTCAGTTTTTTGCTACTGTCCTAAGCTGGTGGACCTCTTCACCCTTATTGAGAAAGCATTCTTAGCTTAAAGTGGTTGTTTAGTCACTCTAACCTTTTTACACCATCAGCACTGCCTCCTATTTTAGTATCCTCCTTTGTGCGTGTATAAAAATAAATGCTGCCTATACCTCATTTAAGAGCAAAGATTGCGATCACATGACTGGCCAGTTTCCAAGGAGAAGGAAGAGGAAGCTGGCTTGTCATGTGATCGCAATCTCAGCTCTTAAATTAGGTATTAACAGCATTTATATATCATTCACAGAGGGGGACACTGCAATAGGAGCGAGTGCTGATGGTGTATACAGGTTAGCGTTATGAGAGCAGCAGGAGGGGGGAGGGGCGGCTCACAGACAGAGGGGGGGGGGGGGGAGGACACCTGAGCAGAGAGAGCAGATGGCAGGCTGCTGATGACAGAGGCACATAAACTGACCAGTGTCATGGTTCAGCAGCCATGATACACCGCGGTCAGTTAACAGAGGGGTGGAGAGAAACTGTCAGGATCAGCCAGGCGTTACAGTAGGCCAAATAACAGGACAAGCAGGGTGTCATAACATGCTTTAAAGGAGCAGGATCCTTCTTTTTTTTGGGGGGGGGGGGGGGTTAACAAATGCTTTAACTAGATAATTTTACTTTGGATTCTTCAATCAACTCCTCCCCGTCTTCCAATACAACAAAAGCAGTGCATCTGGGTTGCTGCAACATGAGCATTATGCATTTAACTTACTTACAGGACACAGCCTACCCTGAATGGTTCTCACTTTCATCCTACTAGCCAATTCTCTTTGGTTTCCAGTATAAAGTTACAGAAATACCATGAATCTGAGCTTAAAGAAATAAAAGTGTGTGTGCACTGGGATGACCAGCATAACCAGTTCTTCGAGGCTGTAGTTTTGAGGCTACAGAATGAGAATTCAAAAGCATAAAATCATGAGACACGAAATTTCAGTACTGCAGACAAGAACAGCTTAACGCACACTGCAATTTTTCTGTAATGAATAATAAAGAACTCAAGTGCAGTTCTGGATCACAATAGACCAGACAAAAGAAATTGGGTGGGGTGGATTGCAGGTATGCATATCCGAAATATTACAGTACTTTTATACAGAATGACAATTTACCAGTAAATTAAGTATAATTTCTTTGCCGAGAGACAGACAGCCACTGCTAACCTTTTCTGTTGCCTCTCTCTCATTCAGATGCTTTGGCTTCATTTCGTTGAGTCACTAACCTAGGAAAAGTATGTTGATCAGAAGACCCAACCTCACTGGCTACTAACTTGTTTTGGGCCTGTGAGCGTTAAAGCCCAAGGCATTCAAGCAACCAATCTTTTCAGAATATTTTGGAATGATATGAACATTGCAGGATATGTAGCTCTGTTCTTCTCATCGACCAGGAGCTCTGTTATCCGTTTACCATACCCAGATATTACTGCCTACTTATTTATGATGAGAGATTACTTAGTCCCTCTTACTGTTAGCTTAGCGCCCCCCCCCCCCCCATCTTAAAGATTGTGCTGGTTAGATCATCGGTTGGTTCTTGGTCATATATTGGTATCCTTACACAAGAGGCAGTGGCTTCCAGCTTGGCCGATTAGGATGCACCTCCAATATTTACATGATGATTCTGTTAAAAACATTACAAACCATATTAAAATACTTTCTACTTAGCGGTTCACAACATGTATACATTCAAACACAATTCACATGTAGACTCGTACTCCTGAAGAAGAATTTCCGAAAACGTCTCATGTGATTGAATTAAGACCTTGGAACCCACACTCGATCTTTGTAAAAAGGTACCAAACAATGCAGTTAGCTGGAATTGTTTGGTACCTTTATACAAAGATCGAGTGTGGGTTCCAAGGTCTTAATTCTATCACATGAGATGTTTTCGGAAATTCTTCTTCAGGAGTACGAGTCTACATGTGAATTGTGTTTGAATGTATACATGTTGTGAACCGCTAAGTAGAAAGTATTTTAATATGGTTTGTAATGTTTTTAACAGAATTTAAATAAACTTTGTTTCTCAATACATGTCCACATAAAGTCTATGGGCTAGATTCAGAAAGAATTTACGTCTGCGTATCTATTGATACGCCGCGTAAATTCAAAGCTGCGCCGGCATATCTTCTTTCTGTATTCAGAAAGCAAGATACGCCGAAATTAGGCTAAGATCCGACTGGCGTAAGCCTTACACCGTCGTATCTTAGTTGCATATTTACGCCTGGCCGATAGTGGCGCTTCCGTCGATTTACGCGAGGAATATGCTAATTAGGTAGACACCCGATTCAGAAACGTACGTCCGCCCGGCGCATTTTTTAAGCTGTTTACGTTAGGCTTTTTCCGGCGTAAAGTTACCCCTGCTATATGAGGCATATGCAATGTTAAGTATGGACGTCGTTCCCGCGTCAAATTTTGAAAATTTTACGTCGTTTGCGCAAGTCGTTCGCGAATAGGGCTGTACGTAAGTTACGTTCACGTCTAAAGCATTGACGATTTGCGGCGTAATTTCGATCATGCGCACTGGGATTCTTTCAAGGACGACGAACGCGCTGTTCGTAAAAGACGTCAAATACGAGGGGTCACACTAAATTTGGATAAAACACGCCCACATCATCCACATTTGAATTAGGCGGGCTTACGCCGAACCTCATACGCTATGCCGCCGTAACTTAGGGCGCAAGTTCTTTATGAATACGAAACTTGCGCCCTAAGTTACAGCGGAGTAACGTATCTGAGATACGTTACGCCAGCATAAAAATACGCTGGGATATCTGAATCTAGCCCTATGACTAAAATTAGTGTTGGTGTTTTTACTTACAAAGAACGTGGATATATAGCACACACATGGGTTGATTTACTAAAGGCAAATCCACTCTGTACTACGAATCTGCTTCAAATGCACTTGAAAGTTCAGTTGCTGTAAATCTGAGGGGGAAGCTCTGCTAATTTCTATCATCTAATCATGTGCAAGCAAAAATGCCGTTTTATTTTCCTTGCATGTTCCCAAACGACTGCACTTCCAAGTGGTTTTAAAATGTATGTGAATCTTTCACAACAATCTAAAATAAAAACTTTCATTTAAGGCATATTATTAATTTCAAGTGAGGTTTTGGCAGTTATAAAGAAAGTAACAGCAAGAAGAAGCTTTGTCTGTAAATGTGAAGACGTGCTTAAAACAGAGTTCCACCACATCTTCTGGGACACACACAGGTCCCAGAAGGCAATGGGGAAGAGGGAGGTTGCTCAGCTAGAGATGTGGTCTTTAGTTTAAGACCACCTTGTAAAAGTGGGTGGAACTCTGCTTTAAAGCCGAGTTTCACCCAAATGTGAACTTCCGCTCATTGTAGTCCTTCCCCCTCCAGTGCCACATTTGGCACCTTTTTTGGGTCTTTCACAGGTATGCACTTCTGGGAGCCTCAGCCGCGGATATTGACGTCAAGGCTGGGGCTCCCTCCTCCTCCCCCGGCTGCCGGGCCAGTAGGAGAGAAAAGCGGAGTCTCGCACATGTGCAGTAGAGTTTCCAGTGTGAAGCTGTAAGGCTTCACTTCCGTGTTCCATTACTCGCAATGGAGGCAGCATGCACCCGACAGCTGATGGCAACATCAGCTGCGGTGCCGATATCACTGGACTCCAGGACAGGTAAGTGTTTGATTATTAAAAATCAGCAGCTGCAGTATTGTGCAGCTGCTGGCTTTTAATTTTTGTAGCGGTGGGCGAAGCTCTGCTTTAAGCTAATGAAACTGTAATGGATATGGCAAATATGCAGGCATATTGCACTATAGCCAGCATTGCATTTAACCAAAAAAAAAAACACACACCACATTAAAAAGGTATGAAATATAGTAAACAGGCAAAATAACCAACCTTAAAATGATTAATGGATGCCGCTATATTGAGCCCGAGTGTAGGCTCTGTGCCTTGGACAGCACACTCCTGTAGTAAGGTGTGAGATTCTATCAACATACCATATATAACCACGGCCTGGGGGAATATCTTTCCTCCGGACTGAAGTAAGCACCTACAATAAAAATAAAGCAATATTCTCAGTTATATATGATCAGTGCTGATCCCATACTAAACAACACAAAATGTCATCATGTGAATGCACTACTCATGTTACACCAGAAGGGACACAGAGCAGTTAGTAACTACAATCTGACCACTATTGATCATCCACATGCTGACTGGGATAAAGCATGGCTCTCTCTAAATTAACTGCCCAGTTCAGTGTAGACTTGCAGTACATAAAAAGCACTGAAATTCAGTCAGTTCTCCTCAAAATGAGGTCTGCCATCAGATCTGCACACAACTAGATACAAACTGGAGATCAGATAGGCAGATTTAATCCAGCTGCTGAATTTTTTTATTTATTTTTTCAAATGACTGATGCATAAAAATGCTTAATTACCAAGATCATGCATGCATATTAAAATTTCCTGGTTACTTTATGCGATGTATCTTACCAAAACGAGCAAAAAAAATTAAAAGAGATCACTAAATTAAAGTGATTGTTATTTATTTTTTTAATTAACGTTTACAAACATGTCTATACTTACCTGCTCTGTGCAATGGTTTTGCATGGAGCAGCCCTGATCCTCTTCTTCTTGGGTCCCCTGCCGATGCTCCAGGCCCCTCCCCTTCATTGGGTGACCCCACAGAATGCCGTCGTCCATTGGGGCACCAGTGCGGGCTCGTTTCAGAGTCCTGCTGCTGCGCCAATTGACACAGACAGCTGACTCAGCCCCGCCCCTCACTCCAGTGTAACAGCTTTTGATAGCCATTGGCTCCTGCTGCAATCAATCTGTCCAATGAGAGCGACAGTGGCTGGAGTCACTGCGCTCATGCACATCGATGGATTGGATCGGGCTCTGGTAAGAAAAAGGAGATGGTCTGGTGGGAGCTGCAGCACAGGTGTTTTTCTTTTTTATCATAATGCATTAAAGTAGTTGTAAACCCTAGTATAAAAAAAACCCCTACAAGACAAAAAGGCATAATGAGCTAGTATGCATAGCATACTAGCTCATTATGAATTACTTACCTCACATCGAAGCCCGCGTATCGGTCCTCGCATCCTCCGTCGGCCAGCGACATCTCTCCCAGAGTTACTTCTGGGTATCGCGGGCTACGGCGCTGTGACTGGCCAGAGCCACGACGATGTCACTCGTGTGCATGCGCACGGGAGCCGCCGGTTAAGACTGATAATATAATTGACTTGCGGCTGCACCCCAGCCAGGGCCTTTGAGGAACTATCTCCAGTCTTAATGGTAGAGAGCTCCCCCAGCACAATGAACCACCACAATGAACATCTGACAAAACGTACGTCGGGTAGGAGACGCTCTGACGCACAGCTTTCCAGTCCACGAGGACGGGTGATCGTACAAGCCGGCCGGCTTACCTTTTAAACGTTGATTCCTTTGTAAGTGTATCTTTTTTATTTATTTAACCTACATCCTATGGTACTTCACTATTGTCGGGGTCTATTCATTTTTTCCGGTGGTTCATTGTGCCGTGGAAACTGGGGGAGCCCTCTACCATTAAGACTGGAGATAGTTCCTCAAAGGCCCTGGCTGGGGTGCAGCCGCAAGCCAATTATATTATCAGTCTGGTAAGCGCATAATTTTTACGGTGTTCCCTGTCGGTGGTGGTTCTTCCTTCTAGTGTGCTATCATATGATTCCATGATAATTTATTCGGTACATCACTATGAGTTTTTTTTCTTGGAATTTCTATGCCACTCCACCTACTGGAAGGATTCTAAACTCTGATTTGGACTACAGCTCCGGTTAAAGGCCCTGGCTGGGGTTCAGCCGCAAGCTTTTAATTGCTTGCCTTCTGGTAAGCATACATCCTATATACCTTCTCGGTGTTGATCACGTTTGACTTCATTTGCATTTATATCTTTCTTACACGTTATTTATCCCTACAATTTTGAGGACTTGGGTGGACCTTTATTTTTTGGACTTATTCACATTGAATATCAATATTCAATTTTTCACTTTATCAGCGCAACTTATTCCTCTATTGCTATATATATATATATATATATATATATATATATATACACACACACACACACACACACACACGAGTGCGCATCCACACAAATAAAAGTCCACAAACATCAAGTAAAAACTATCAGTGATGTATAAAAACATGCTGGGCGGGGCTTAACTTGTGATGTCGACGAAGCATCAGTACATGCTGTATTTTCTTTTACCTCTAATGAGCTCCTTATTGTTTTAAATAAACAGTTTGGCGGTTTTACAGTAGGTGTGGCCTCTGTTCTCCTCTAGGAGTGCGGATGCAGCCTGATCTGACATGCTGATCCTTGGAATCACTGGAACTGGAAGTTGGTGTCCTGCTTTTGCCATTGATTAATGTCTGGAAATCGGTTAATTACATGTCTGGGTGGTCTCTGTGGTAAGAGGCCATCCTTATTTGTGGTAAAGGGCACGAGTGTCTTGGGCATCTCTTCAAGATACAGTTACAGAGTCGGTGGATAGTGAATGTTTTCACTTGTTCCTGGGACTTTACTTTTTTTTTTTTTTTTTTTAGAAGATTCACACATCACTGATGTTTTTCCACTTGATGCTTGTGGACATTTATTTGTGTGGACGCACATTTATTGTATGTGTATATGGATTCTGGCATCCAATATTCCGATGTTCAGTGGCTGCTGCTCTGTGTACACTTTTTCACACTAAAGCGCAAAATAATTTTTGCTCGTACATTAACTACAATAAAAAAAAAAAAAATTGTAGAAAGGGGGTATATGGGTTTACTGCCCCAGCCTGACTTAATCTTTCATTTTTTTTTTTTTTTTTAACAAAGTGACAGGTAGAGCATAAATACAGTATCCAAAACCTCCCTTTGTAAAAAAAAAAAAAAGTTTGGTTACCTTGCTATTGCTGTTTTTTCCATCACCTCTTGTCTGATCAGGCCACAGGGCTCAACCACATCTAAAATAATGATGCTCCATAACTTATCAGACCTTGGCCTCCGTAGGACATCATCATCTGTATCCAACTGATTCAGCCAGAACTCTAAACTTTCTTTAGCCAGGCCATTCCTCTCCGCCAGTTTCTGCAGAGCAACACAATGTTGTTCCTCTTCCACTGAGCTGTATGATTTTACTTTTCCTAGTTGGGCAGCAATTAAGGGTAAAATAGAAAATCCTTCAGATACATCAAGGACATAAAGTGCATTTGAGTAATGTTCTTCTGGTGATGATGCACCAATGCTGGCCCAATGATCTGCTGGTGCCAGGGAAGATATAACTTTATAGATGGCCAGCTTGAAGCTCTCATGATATGCAGTGTTGTTTAGGATGGCAATCTCATTAGGATCCAGGATGCACGGCCCTTTCACAATGTTCTCCTGGTTGCTAGTGTGAAGGCTGGCCAAAGCATCACACAGCTCAGTCTCATTTCCAGAAAGCATGTTACAAGAAGATGTGCTATGATCAAATTTTCCACCTCTAGCAACGGAGACGAGGTCTAATCTTAAATAGCAGTTAGGGCAGGAAACATCAACTACTACTATATCGCCAGGGTTCACAAAGTAGCCATCAGCTATATAAAAAAAGAAGAAGGGGGAAGGAAGAGGAACAGAGAAATTAACAGAAGTATAATTCTATAAAATTACATTTTGGCAAAAAAAAAAAAAAAAACATTTTGGGGCAGATCCACAGACAGAGTACGCCAGCTTATCTACTGATACGCCGGCGTACTTTCAAATTTCCCGCGTCGTATCTTTAGTTTGAATCCTCAAACCAAGATACGACGGCATCTGGGTTCGATCCGACAGGCGTACGGCTTTGTACGCCTTCGGATCGTAAATGCAACACTTCGGCGTCCGCTGGGTGGAGTTTGCGTCGTTTTCCGCGTCGGGTATGCAAATGAGCTTTTTCTCTTACGTCGTCTCTAGTCGGCTTTTTCCGGCGTATAGTTAAAGCTGGCATTTTGCGGCGTATAGATAGACTTGCCATGTTAAAGTATGGCCGTCGTTCCCGCGTCGAAATTTGAATTCTTTTTTTTGCGCAAGTCGTCCGTGAATAGGGATGGACGCAAGTCACGTCTAAGTTCAATAAATGACGTCGTTGCGACGTCATTTAGCGCAATGCACGGCGGGAAATTTAGGAACGACACATGCGCATTTCATTCGGCGCGGGGACGCGCTTCATTTAAATGAAACCTGCCCCCAACCCGCCCAATTTGAAATACGGCGCCAGAAATACACTACGCCGCCGCAACTTACGGCGCGAACTCGCTGAGGATTCGAAAATGCGCCAGGTAAGGTACGGCGGCGTAGTGTATCTCTGATACGCTGCGCCAATGTATTTCTTTCTGGATCTGATCCTGCACAAATAAATATATATAAAATATATATACATACATAATTTTAATTGTATTGGGGAAGGTCAAACCCTCTTCCACATTTTTATTCTCATCTTATTTGTCCTGGTCACAGAAAGAAAAATTAAAAAATGTTATGGTTGTCACTAGCAGAAAGCAATACATCTCCAAATAGTGTTATCCGTTACGCTAATAATTGCAGAAAGTGGGATTTCAAATCAATCTGGTGAAGCAAAAATAACAGAAGCTCTAATCATTTCCCACTACATCCAACATAAGAATACAAAGCATTTGCTTAGAATTTTACTTTAGGATTGGAAAACAATATTTGTGGGTTTTGTGGCTAGTACTCTGGTCTTGATGGGATGAGAAATTGTCATTCCCACTGGGGACCCCCATGTGCATGGGGTGTGTAGGTTTACCAGGTGTCATACTTTTCTCCTACAATCCAAAAATATACTTGGATTAATACAGGGTTTGACAAATTTGCTTGGAATCTAGGAGCCAGAAAACGCACCCCGTCCCGACGAGCTTGCGCGCAGAAGCGAACACATACCTGAGCAGCGCCCACATATGTAAACGGTGTTCAAACCACACATGTGAGGTATCACCGCGATTGGTAGAGCGAGAGCAATAATTCTAGCCCTAGACCTCCTCTGTAACTCAAAACATGCAACCTGTAGATTTTTTTAAACGTCGCCTATGAAGATTTTAAAGGGTAAAAGTTTGTCAGCATTCCACGAGTGGACGCAATTTTGAAGCGTGAAATGTTGGGTATGAATTTACTCGGCGTAACATTATCTTTCATAATATAAAAAAAAAAATGGGGATAACTTTACTGTTGTCTTATTTTTTAATTAAAAAAAGTGTAATTTTTTCCCAAAAAAGTGTGCTTGTAAGACCGCTGCGCAAATATGGCATGACAGAAAGTATTGCAACGATCGCCATTTTATTCTCTAGGGTGTTAGGATAAAAAAAATATATATATATATATATGTGTGTATGTGTATGTGTATGTGTATGTGTATGTGTATGTGTATGTGTGTGTGTGTGTGTGTATGTGTATGTGTATGTGTATGTGTATGTGTATGTGTATGTGTATGTGTGTGTGTGTGTGTATGTGTATGTGTATGTGTATGTGTATGTGTATGTGTATGTGTATGTGTGTGTGTATGTGTATGTATATGTATGTATGTATGTATATATATATATATATATATATATATATATATATATATATATATATATATATATATAAAATGTTTGGGGGTTCTAATTAGAGGGAAGAAGATGGCAGTGAAAATAGTGAAAAATGACATTAGAATTGCTGTTCAACTTGTAATGCTTAACTTGTAATACCACCGGCCACCACCAGATGGCGCCAGCTCACACAAGGACAAGCTGGGGACTTTGCCCACCTTCCAAGCCAAGTCGCCAGGAGGCTATTTATAGTCGCCATGGCGACCTGGCTACCGGGATTTGTCGAGCCCTGGATTAATAAGCTTCTATTCTAGCCAAAATCAGTGTGTGGCCGTATGAGAAACGTAGGAATAGCAGACTGCAGCTTCCTTTGGGAGAAGGTATATGAATGGTTCTGTGGAATATATGGCTGCAAAACAAACACTTACCAGGGAGGTTCTGAATCGGGAAGACTGTTTGCTCCCAGCAAGTTTCTTCACTGGGTCCAGTTGACAGATTGTGTTCTTCATCCAAATGCAGGACAAACCAAGTTATAAAACAATCAAGCTGTCCTTGTTCATGGATTTGAACCGGGATTCGGCAGGTCTTTCCAGAAGCAATGCTTTCCAAATTCTGGCACCAAACCACAAAACGTTACTTAGTACATGGAATACCTGTTCCCCAACAATATGCACTCTGGAATTGTCCCCCACCATTATTTATAAATAAAAAAGTAAAAAAATTAATTCATAAAGCATTAGCATCAGACTATGAAAATATAAAAACAAGAGTAGTTACGATAATGCATTCCCTTCAAAATACACTTAAATGTTATATTTTGACACATACATATATAAAACAAACACACACACACACACACACACACACACACACACACACAGAGAGATTTATTAAAACTGGAGCACTCAGAATCTGATGCAGCGGTGTATGGGAGCCAATCAGCTTCTAACTTCAGCTTGTTCCATTAAGATTTGACAAAAAAATTTAATAAAAAATCTGGAAGCGGATTGGTTTCTATGCAAAGCTATACCCAATATTGCACTCTGCAGTTTTTTCTTTTAATTGGAAAAACCAACTTTATTGAGAAGTATATGCATTGTACATACATCGTGCTCGTTTGACATAGTTCCCAATGCCAGGCATAAACTAAGACGCCTCCATGAGAGAGCTTGCGGACTATATAATTAGTCATTGTGCAACATGAAGAAAATAGCAAAGTTTCCCCATCCATCAACCATCTACCCCATACTTTCTCGTATTTTGAGAGGACAGCCTCTATGTGTGCAGTTCAGTTTTTTGCAGGGGAGAGCGTCATTAATATCCCTTTTCCAGCTCTGCAACGCAGGGGGTAGAGTCTGCATCCATGTTCGAGTTACTGTCTTTCAAGACAAAAATAATGTTTTGGACACTAAAGTGGCCAGGGACTTGACAATGTCTGAATCCGGCAATAGTCCGAGTAGGCATAATTTTGGCTCTAAAGTAACTGGTGAGCCCATTTGATCATGGAGAAAATGGATCACTTGAGTCCAGTACGCTTGGATAACCGAGTCCAGATTAGATGATAGCAAGAACAGGGGGTTTGATCGCATAGACGGCACCCTGGATTGTATGTAGGCTGAAAGTGGGCAACTCTATGGGGAGTTAGATATATTCTGTAGATAATATATAGTTGTGCAAGGCGGTCTAATAGCTTAGGAGAAACCTTTTTAACACCCTCCAAGATTTCTTCCCAGTCCTCCTCCCATCCATCTCCCATCTAGTCTTGGCTAGAGCTGTGATGCGAGAGAGGGGGAAATAAAGAGTGGAGATTAATTTTGATGGTTTTGTGCCCAGTACCATTTCCACTATAGAAGGAGTGCTTAGAGAGGGGTTTGAGGCAGAGAACTGGGTTTGTATGGCATGATGAAGTTGAAGATATCGAAATAGGAGATGATTAGGGAGGGTGAATTCGTCTTTTAATGCTTTGAATGTTTTAAGTCCTGTGGGGGTCATTATTTGGTGCATAACACCATGTTTTATCCAAGTGGCGGGGTATGGAATGGTGAATAATTCAAGTAGCTGTGTATTAAACCACAAACAAGGGTATGGGAGTGAATCTGGGGGGCTCTGAGCTTGCGTAGTGCCGTCTTCCATACAGGTAGGTGATGTGTTAACATGTCGTCTCTGTGTTGGGATGGTCTTCGTGCTGGCAGGTCTCCAAGTAGAGTCTGGAATGGAGTATGGGCTGGCTTATCCGGACTTGCACAAAGCAAAGATAAGCATCTCAGGAGTTCGTTTTTGTTGAAGTAATAAAAGTGGGATAGTTGGGAGACAAGGTAGCAGTCTTGGAAGTCTGGGAAGGCTGCAGCTCCGAGGTTTCTTTAATACTATCCAAGATAGTTTGTGTCTACTGTGGCCCCATATGAACAAATTCAGAATGGAATCTATAGTTTTGAAAATGTTTAGGGTGATCTATAAGGGAGCATGCCACATCAAGTATAATATCTTGGGGAAGAGTATCATTTTTACAAGACTAACGCGCCCCATAACACCATAAGGTAGTCTGGCCCATGTCTGTGTTTCGGTTTTGATCAGGCTGCACAAAGGTTCAATGTTTAGAGGCATGTAATCTGTAAGTGATCTTGTAACCGTCACTCTCAGGTACTTAATTAGGGACACTCTAGGGAGGGCCGGGGGAAATGGTCGATGGGTAGAATTTGGGATTTAGACCAGTTTATTCTAAGACCTGAGTGGCTACCTATGCATTCTATAGAGCGTAGAGCTGTAACTAGAGAGGGTCCCGAATCTGCCAAGTATAGAATCGTGTCGTTAGGAATGTATGCCATCTTTTCTTCTAGGTTCCCTATCCTTAGGTCTCGTATATTGACGTACGATCAAATAAAAATGGCTAACAGTACAGCCTCCAATGCTTACAATATGGGGGAGAGGGGGCATGCCTGACTCTAGAGGGAACTGTTCCGATAGCACTCTGTAGTTTTAGTAAGTCACTCCTCATTGTGCATTTTCCTGTGTGTGCACTTTTAGGGCGCTTTCACACAGGCACTCTGCCCCGTATAGCATAAGTTTATGTTTTTGTACTTGTGGTGAGCTGCATGCAGGGAGCCCCGTACAGTCGAGTTTGACAGGTACAGAAGGCCGGGGGGCGCAGCCCCAATGAAGAGCCTGTGCATCCAGGTCCATGCACCTCTGCCTGCATACTAGCTGGCAGCCATTAAAACCTGGTCTTTTTTGTCATCGAGCAAATCTTTACCAAATGGTTGGAAACCGGCTCAGGCAAGAAAAAGTAGAGGGTTTCAGGGGAGCTGCAGTACAGGTGTTTTTTCATCTTAATGCATTAAGGTGAAAAACAAAGGCTTTACAACATCATTAGGCTCCATGCACAGTGGGCTTGAAAAAAAAAAAAAAAAGCTCATATGCAGCCTTTTTGTACAGAAGAGTTTAGTGTTCTTTTATGCCAGAAAGCTCCAATCAGGTGGGTTTTTTTTGCGGACTCTAAATGTCGAGCATAAAATATGTCTGTAAACATCCTAATGTACGTGGAAAAACAGGGTTTTTAATACATAAAAAGTTCACGTTCAATTACTTGCATAGCCAAGGTGATGCCAACAAGAAATGCAACCTTGTGCAGAGAATGGACAGCGGGATATCTCCGATTGGTTCAAAGGGTAGTTATTGAGCCCAGAGACCCAAACTGAAATCCCATAGAGTCTTGGGAGAATATACAGAGAGATCCTGCACAAACGTCCTGACCAAGGAATGGGAAGCCAGCTGTCTCTGAATAACCTTGCAAGCACAGAGGCCTGACCTTTGATGGAACTCAGAGCCAAAAGCTGTTCCAGGTCCATCTGTAACAGGGAATTTGCTGGGGTGAAAGTTCTTTGGGGCTGTGCAAAATATACTGTGCACTTGCTCCAAAGTTTAGTAAATGAGATAAAGTTCCACTTTGAAATGAATACTTAAATCACATGCAAGAAAAAAAAAAAAAATAACACAAAAAAAACCCACAACAGCATTTTTGTTTGTACATGATTGGATGATAGAAACTAGCAGAGTTTCCCCTGAGATCTAGAGCAAATGCACTTGCCATGCACAGTATATTTGCCTTTAAATTAACCTCTTTGTCTCACACAGGAAATAATGTCTTCCATGTGCACTGATAGACCTTGCGGGAAGTAGACTTCCTACCTTTTAACATTGTGGGAATCACCAATTTAGAGATGCCCAATCTCGAAATCTGGGCTTCAACTGCCATGCTGTTAAAGCCAGCAACTGCAAAATATGATGGTAATTATTGTATCCACCCAAGCCAGTTTAGAGCTATGAGGATCACTAGAATGACCTCCAATTTGATCCCGTAAAGAAAATAAGGCAGGGGTTTCAGTGAAGGAAAAGGGCAAAGATCAAGGTGTACTGATCCCACTGAGCCACCAGACCATCCACTGCTTCTACTGGAGGATCCCTGTGCCTTTAAACTAGACAGCTAGTACAGACGTTCCCGACCTGTGACTCAGGTTCTGGAACACCTACAGATGCAGGGACAACTTCCCTAGGTGCAGGTGCTTCCAGCTGAATAAAGTTGGCCTTTTCTCAGCAGAGCAGATAGGAAAAAAAAAAAGGCTAGGAAGGACATCCATGGTCTCCTAGGACACATTATAAAAAAAAAAAAAAAAAAAAAAAATGGGGGCATGGTGCAAGTAGGAGGGGGTTATACTGGGCTGGCCACAATTTTGTTTGCCAGTGTCCAATTATCCTGAAGGCATGAGTAAACTCAACCGCCTGAATTCCTGTGTCCCTTAATGAACAAGAAAGAGAAAAAAAAAAAATACTGTAGGTCAATTTTGAGCAATGCCACAACTCCCGAGTTCCGTCTGTTTTTTAAACTTTATATGGTTTTGTATTTAACAGCATTTAATTCTATAGAATAATCCAGGAAGTAAAATTTACGTTTTTCCAGCTTCACATAGAGTATGTGGGAAGAGTTAAACCCTTTGGAAGGACTTTGTGTAGAAACCTAACCACCAACTTTAATAAAATAGACTTCAATAAGCTGGTGCTGGCTCCTTGAAATGGCGGCTGCTGCGGAGGATTTATAGGAAAAACATGGCATTGCTGAAGCTATTGGATGCATTGCAGGGGCGTCTCGATTTCGTACAAACAAAAACTGCCTGAGCCACTAGACCCCCAGCACCTTCATCAGCTCTCTGCTGAAGTCACCAGCAATTGCCAGAGTGTAAGCATAAGCAACCCTCTGTATCTAGCTCTTCTGCACACACACTGGACTCATTTTTCCTACGCCTGCCCCCCCCCCCCCTTTTTTTTTTTTTAACAACCCCTATCTTAGGTTTCACCCTATTCCCTCCTGCCATCCACACACACAGCTTTTCATTCCTCTGCACACTGCTTGGACTAAATTCTCCTCCTGTCTTCCCCAAGTTACTTGCATTGCACCAACATGCACTGTGCCTACTCCTTGCAACTGCACCCATGTGCATTTCAATACTCGCTGCCACCACATAGATATAGGCTACATCCACTTGCCACCCCAGCACCAATAAGCACTACAACAACTCACCGCTACTGCAACAATGCACCCTTCGCCCATTTGCAACACTACTCCCACTCACCATCATTGCATCAATGAGCACTACAACCACTCATTATCACTGCACGGTGCTCATTGGCTGCCACTGCATCGGTGCCCACTACACCTACAAACACTTTCCCACTCACTGCACCCTCGCACTCGCTGCCACTGTACAATCACGTACATCTCCACTCGCTGCACCTATGTGCACCTTCATATTCTCCCCGATTCAACACGCAGGCACACTTTTGCTAGTACAGATCTAAACAAACCCTCAGTCCCAGATCTCTTTAAAGAAAATAACATAATAGTCATCAGGGGCCATTACCTGCAGGCTGTTGAAGTCCACTGTCAATGCCTGGAATGGTTGACTCAGTGATTTATATCCTCCAGGCACTCTGCTCATTTTTTCTGAAGAATACGGTTCTGCTACATCATCATTCTTATGACTGCTGTGTACAGGACTGGAAAACTGCATTTCGAGCTTCACTCCAGCAACCTCATTCACAAACACTCTAGGAGATATTAAAAAACAGGATTCTTATTCTGTAGAAAGTTATAAATACTTTGTTGCATACTTGTTTATTTTTCACGAGACGTATTATGAACAATGAGAGAGGATGAAAGTAGGAATGGCGTTTGACCGGTTTCGTCGACCTGACTTCATCTGGTCCATATAGGAGCACAGATTGGAGTGGATCACTGTGTGAAGCATAGAACTAGACAACAGCATGAAGCATATTTTCTAATCTTTATTTATTTATTTATAATTATTGGCACTTAATTTTACTTTGTCATTTCTCACCCCTTTGGAGTGGATATCGCTAGCCTTCGTAGCACAAGGATTTTATTAAGGTGCACCATTTTATTATATTTTTTTGGATCACTTGGAACTGCGTTTTTATCGCAGCTGCTCAAGCAATCTATTTTCACTTAATCGCATTGCTATTTACACACACACATTTTGGATATCACCAGCATTTTCCTTTACTTTCCGTACTAGGATTTCATAATTAGGTTTTATTAAAATGCACAAATTTACCCGTATTTGATTATATGTCACTGCGTTTTTCACTATTAAGTACAGGCGCCTGTAACACTATTTACCACATCAGCACTGCACTTTAAAAGCCAGCGCCATTCTTACTTCCATCCGCTCTCATATCATTATCTCACCTAGGTGAAATGAATCAGGTAGGGGCAGCTGCTTAAATTAATTAAGGGCGTAAAAACTCTATACTCACTCACAGGCAATATTTGGTCCTATTGCGGATTCATTTTTCACTTTCGTATTATGAACAATAACAGCTTGAATAATGGCAGGTACTTGACCAGACCATTTCTTGTTCTCTATTTAAGAGAGACACAAATCTTATTATTTGTGCACTTCAATTTAATAATGGAGTTGGAAGGAAAGTCCCAGAATCTTGTATTAAAAGACATCTCAGAGGCCCCTATCCTTGGATAAACAGGTAGCATACTAGAACGGTCACTAGGTCGCCTTGAGTAAGGGACCATATGAGACCTTGAAACACTGGCTATTTATTTAATTTTACAAATGGTAAAGTGAAAGAAAAATATTCCTGGAATGCCGACAACTTCTTGCTTCTTCATCTTGGTATTGCAAGGCATTATACGTTGTGGTCCCTACAAAAACACCCACTTGTGACACTGGTTAAGAACAGTTTTTTTTTACCTGCCTGGCTGATGCCGCCCTGATACCACTGACCATTACCAAGATGCAATAAAGTATTTTTTTGTGACAGGTTATAATTGCCCCTCTGGAATCATAAATAAAAGGGAACCTGTTTTTTTTTTTTTTTTTTTAATCTAAGTTTACCACTTAGTAAAACACTGGTGGTAATTTACTAAAGGCAACAGAGAAAGTTTCCCGAATGGGGTTTTTAGGCAGCTCAATTAGACAAGTAGGATGCAATTTAAAGCGGGGGTTCACCCTATAAAACAAAAAAAAAATTTTTTTTCTTCTAGCATACAATTAGGCATAGTAGCGCGAGCTACAGTATGCCGGTCTTGATTTTTTTAGCCCGGTACTCACAGTGCAATCGTACATTGAAGATACCAACTCCCCGCGGGGAATGGGCGTTCCTATCCAGACGGAGGATGATTGACGGCCGGCTCTGGCACGTCACGCTTCTCCGGAAATAGCCAAAATAGGCTTGGCTCTTCACGGCGCCTGCGCATAGTCTGTGCGCAGGCGCTGTATAGCGCTGTGAAGAGCCGAGACCTACTCTGACTATCTTTGGGGAGCGTGACGTGCCAGAGCCGGCCGTCAATCATCCTCCGTCTGGATAGGAACGCCCATTCCCCGCGGGGAGTCGGAATCTTCAATGTACGATTGCACTGTGAGTACCGGGCTAAAAAAATCAAGACAGGCATACTGTAGCTCACGCTACTATGCCTAATTTTATGCAAAAATGTTGCTATGGAGGGTGAACCACCGCTTTAAGTGAAAAAAGTATTTATTCACATGTATCAAAAGAGATTTGGAGCGATCCGTGGGAGAACGGCTGGACCCCCCTGTTCTGTGACAGCAAAGCCTCATCGAGACTACTTTCTTACTTCATTATCGGTAATGATAGATTTGAATTAATCTTTCTTGCCTTATTGATATAGTATTATGTTTTCTGTCCTCCACCCCCCACCCCTCCTTCCAAATGGAAGATGTCTCTATACAAATGGAGCTGTGGGCGGGGTAGGTGATTGGACTAAAATATGTGAAACACTTTATGTAACCTTTTATACATTCTCTTTCAGTCTCAACCAATTAAACCTCTGAAGAAGACCATTATGGTCGAAACGCATTAGGATATTGTTTATACATGCAATAATTGTATTCAGCTGTATAAATGATTTGTTGTGTACTGCATAATATTGTATGAATCTTTTATATTGCCGCAACTCATATCCTATTTATTCCCTTTTTCCCCTTTTGATACATGTGAATAAATACTTTTTTCACTTAAAATTGCATCCCATTCGGGAAACTTTCTCTGTTGTATATACCGGGGTGAGCAGCATTATTCTCTCCACTCTATGTGTTTTGTCCCTTCTACAGATTTACTAAAGGCAAATCCACTTTGCACTGAAAGTGCACTTGGAGGTGCAGTCGCTGTAGATCTGAGGGGGGGACTTGCAAGGAAAATAAAAAACAGCATTTTAGCTTGCACATGATTGGATGATAAAATCAGCAGAGCTTCCCCTCATTTCAGATCTTCCCCTCAGATCTCCAGCGACTGCACTTCCCAGTGCACTTGCAGTGCAAAGTGTATTTGCCTTTAGTAAATAACCCCCCACTGTCCTTTGGGAGGCATGAGACCAGGGTCATGTTTCGTGAAATTTTTCCTCAGGGCTGAAGCAAAAATCATATAGTGCCTTTCTAGAATCTACTATATTACTTTTAAATATTTTTCATCGCTTGAACTCAAGGCAGATAACAAAAACAAAATTAACGCAGTTATGTTTTTTGGTTAAAAAATGATATCCTTGAGGCTGGGTTCACACCTTCAACTAATGCATCTTGCAGCAGGGGCCCGGTGCGTCCCCGTTGTCCATTTCACAGACTAATCCGGGACAGATTTTTGCCTGAATTCGGACCTGAAAAACTGAGCCAAAAGGCGCACAGCATTCCTGTGCAAGCCGCTCCGGAGAAATGTGAACTGCCTCCATAGAGAGCCGGTCACAATCTACGGTCATGCAAATTGGATGCGGAGAAATCCACATACAATCTGCATTGGTGTGAACCCAGCCTAAGGGTATTCAGATACTATTCAGATAGCTTTTCACTTGTGCATGATGATGTATTTTTTTTTTTAGTGACCAATGATGCCCACCTGTGATGTCTACGTATCTCTGGGCATTCCACAGCCATTCCAAACACAACAGCACCAGCAGGTATGACTTGTCCATAGGTCTTACAGTCCAAGTCTTTGTGCTGAGAGGAATAAAAAAATAAAACGAGCATGAAAATCTATTTAGACAAAGATGTTATATGAGGTAAGAAGTAGCATAATAGGACCTCTCCAACACCTTTATTGGAAGCACTTTGGGAAAGTAATATTTAATTTGCTAACCTTTGGTTCTAAAAGTAAGTTTTTCCAGGCATGAATTAGAGTTTCCAGAATACCTTCACCAAACAAACCAGCATCCACAGTTTCTGTGACAACAAGTGAAACCCTGAAGAAGACCAAAGTGTAAATAAACAGCACAAACACAACATATGCACCCATAAAACAAAAAGGGCAACTCCACAACCAACAGATTTCTTACACATTTCACCCATCTCCTAATCACAGCCGCAATCATACGGTATCACTTGGACATGTCAAAATGCAGAAGTGATTTCACAACAGAAGCTACAGCATATTACACCACAACAAAAATAAACAGGCGATAAACAGGTAAAATAAGGTGTTTTTATCCCCCCTTTTTCTTTAAATCATACTTACCTTGGTGGATGCTGCATCTGTCCCTCGCCGGCTCCAAGACTGAGAACCGAGGGATAAAACATGGCTGATTGCTCAGTTCTTAGTGCTCCGTGAGCAGAGAGCTGGTGACTGTCAGTCATGGCTGTCTGCTCTGCCCCCCCCCCCTCTGCACTCACTGGAGTGCTAGGCTGTAGAGGAGACGGGAGCAGCCGACTTAGGCTCTCACTGAGAGGATAAGCCAGGTGTCGGTCCAGGGTTCTGGGCAGATCTTGATCATATGGTCACAAGCTTTCCACAGCCAGGACCGACTCTGTAACGGCAGCCAAAAATAATTCATAGGAGTGCAGAATGAACTGCACTCCTGTGATCCATGGGAGAAGTACAGCTAAACAAACTTTGGCTGTAACCCTTTAATCGGACATGTTGATGTGTTGTTGGGGAATCCCTTCCACTGCACTATTGTATTCTGACAACAGGAGGTTTCTCAGCCATCAGAATGAAATGATCACTGTCGGCAGCTATAACCACCGTTATTGCACGAAGGAAAAAAACAAAAAAACAGGCTGGTTGTGCTGAAGTCGATCAATGGATCGACTTCAGGACAGCCAGCCCTCCCATCTGCCAGTTCCTGTTGAACTGGCCAAATTTTGATCAGTCTATGGCCAGCCTATGGCTTCCATTACGGACCTCTTTTTGAAAATGCTAACTGCATGGCAGTCATGTTGATTCAAAATGTCCTAATTCACTGGCAAATTAATCTGAAGTTCTCACTTTATTTGTTGCATTCTTGTTCCAGAATTTAAGTCAGAAGATGAGAGTGGCAGCCATATAACAGGAGGTCAGCAATGACGGACATGTTTTATGAGCAGTTTCTGCTATGCACCAAGAGCCTCACATTGTTTAAATGACATCAGATATTAAATTAAAAAGTGGGACAAGATGCACTGATCACAGACAGTTTTCAGGAACCGAGTCGTATGTTTCTACAATTCAAGGCAGTTATACCAATAAAAATGATGGTTAACTGGCTGGAGACATCACTGCATTTTGTAGCCACTCAAACCGCAAAACTTCTATGGCTAGCACTACAAAAAGTGAATGGAAATCTCCCTGATAGGACACCAGCATAACAGTCTGATTTATAGTTTAACCACTTAACCCCCGGACCATATTGCTGCCCAAAGACCAGAGCACGTTTTGCGATTCGGGACTGCGCCGCTTTAACTGACAATTGCGCGGTCGTGCGACATGGCTCACAAACAAAATTGGCGTCCTTTTTTTCCCCACAAATAGAGCTTTCTTTTGGTGGTATTTGATCACCTCTGCGGTTTTTATTTTTTGCGCTATAAACAAAAATAGAGCGACAATTTTGAAAAAAATGAATATTTTTTGCTGTAATAAATATCCCCCAAAAATATATAAAAAAAAAAAAAAAAATTTCCTCAGTTTAGGCCGATACGTATTCTTCTACATATTTTTCGTAAAAAAAAAAAAAAAAAAAAAAAAAAAAAAAAAATCGCAATAAGCGTTTATTGATTGGTTTGCGCAAAAGTTATAGCATTGAACAGAAGATCAGCATTTCCCCCGCTGACAGGACCAAGAGCTGAGTGTTTACACACACAGCTCCCAGTCCCTGCTCTGTAACGAGCAATCGCGGGTGCCCGGCGGCGATCGAGCCTGCCGGGCACACGCACGGGAGTCGGGGGCGCGCGCACGTGCCCCTAGTGGCCGCTCGAAAAGCGGACGTATAGCTACGGGCTCTCACCCAGGAGAGCCGACCTGCCGCCGTATAATGACAGTGCGCGGTCGGCTAGTAGTTAAAGGAGAAGTTCACCTTTTCTAACATGTTACATCCAGATTCAGCAGCGCCCCCCCCCCCCCCCCGGACGAATCTTCTCCCTGCATCTGTCGTCACAATTTTTAGAAAACACAGCAATGCGGGGCTCCATCCACCCAGCTACATAATTTAGAGTTCTGTAGATGGAAAAACTACAAGTACCAACAGCCTTTGTCGAGCAACGCTTGTAGCTCTCAATGGACTACAAGAGCACTGTTGAGCTATCAATTGATCCTACCTGTCGCTGTGTAACTGCCTGCCATATGAAGGTACGAGCAAACGCTGACAGTCTACAAAAGTGCTGCATTGCAATGCCTTACAGGCTCCTAGTAAAAATATAAGAAAATGCACATTTTTACATCCAAAAAGATAACCGTGCATTATTTTATTTTTTTAATAAAAGATGAACTTATTTTTTACCCGTTCATTATTACCAAAAAGTTATTTCTAAAGTTAAACTTTTAAACAGCCAATTTAAAATCTTCACCTCACCTGCATCCTCTGCAAAAATGTTATAGTTACCGTATACATTCATACCAACCACTATGAACAAGAAACAGGAAGCTTAAAAAACATTTTAAATAAAAAGTACACCAGTTTTGAATGTGGGGCTTATATTGTCAAAGTTTCTGAATTAAGAACTGTCTGTATTACCAATCGGGTTCAAACTTGCATTGAAAATGACAGTTAAAGGGTCACTAAAGGAAAAAAAATGGTTTTGCTGAAATGACTGTTTACAGGGTATAGAGACATAATAGTTAACTGATTCCTTTTAAAAATGATTAAAAATAGATAAAAACCAATCATATAATGTAACTGCAGTTTAGTTTCATTTTTGCTGTTTCCTGGTTCCCTGATGTACAGAGCCAGAGAGCCAATAGAGGGCAGTGAAGGTTTTGCAAAACTAAACTGGATTGGTGCTGAGGGGTTATAGACACACAGTAATCACACCTCCTTAATTAGTCACCACAGTGAGAAATCTCCCAGTACTGTGGTGATCAGGAAACAGACAACCAGGAAGTGTCCAGAACAGAGAGGAATTACAGCAAAATCAAAGCAAAAACGAACAATGAGGACATGAAACCAGGACTGCAGTAAGGTAAAGGAAGCTATTTAGCTAAAAAAAAAAATGTTTTCCTTTAGTGACCCTTTAATGGATAAAAGTCTCAATCTGATTGGTTGCTCTGTGGCAACATACAGAGTTCATATTGCAGACAACATGCTGCTTCCTCTGACAGTATCTTTCACATACTTTTCAGGGATGTGTTCGGGGACTTGGATATCATGAGACTTCATGTTCAGGAGCTTGATCTCCTCTTGCATTCCATTGGCTGCCACCACCTCACGAGCCAGGTTATACATTGTTCTGGAGAGCTCACAGGCATAAACACGAGGAGCACCCCCTCTTTTTGCAAACATGCTAAAGTAGAAAAAAAAAAAGACAGGGATACAAAAAGGAAAACAATATTACACTCAGATGACTAAACTTTTTAGCCCACCAAAAATCCAACCGAGAGTTTGGATGGAAACCGCACAAAATATATACAATTAGTAAAACAGTCCTTTAAAAACTGGATCTTGTTTTGAATGGTCTTTCCGACTGGAGTTTCTTGCTACCATTCTAAATCATTTAATTTGTTTATTCATTAACACTGAAATGGCATGGTCATGCCTTACTTGTTATTCCGTAATAGGCAATGGGGGGAGTAAAAGGAACTTGGTTGCATATTGGTTGTGTCTCAGTAAGGCTGCATTCACACCTCCGCGACAAGCAACGCCAGCGTACGCGGCGTATTTTGCCGCGAATAGTGTATTTTTTTTTTTTTTCTTCAAATCCTTCCCATTGCTGTCAATGGCCGAACGCCAATGTCGCCTGAAAAAAAGGGTCCGGGACTTTTTTTCAGGCGACAGGCGTACGGCGTCTATGAGATGTGAACCATCTCGATAGACAGCAATGGGAATTCTCCCCTCTAGCGGCACAAGCGTCCGGCGTCGGGCGTTTTGTCGCCTAGATGTGAATGGGCTCTAACTCACTATGTACTGAAGCTATAGGATAAAGGCTACTGCCCTGTTAACTTGCTTCCCAACGAATGAAATTCAAAATACTAACTACTACCTACAAAGCCATCCACAACTCTGCCCCCAGCTACATCACTGACCTAGTCTCTAAATACCAACCTAATCGCTCTCTTCGTTCTTCTCAAGACCTTCTGCTCTCCAACTCTCTCATCACCTCCTCCCATGCTCATCTACAGGACTTTTCCAGAGCCTCTCCCAGCCTATGGAACTCCTTACCCCAATCTGTCAGTCTATCTCCTTCTCTATTAGCTTTTATAGGATCCCTGAAAACCCCCCTCTTCAGAGAAGCCTATCCTACCCACATCTAACAACTGTATTTTAATTTTGTCCATCCAATCACCCCCCACATCTACTACCCTTTGTTCCACTTGACCCTCCCTTCTAGATAGTAAGCTCTAACGAGCAGGGCCCTCTGATCCCTCCTGTATTGAATTGTATTGTAACTGTACTGTTTTCCCTGATGTTGTAAAGCGCTGCGCAAACTGTTGGCGCTATATAAATCCTGTATAATAATAACTTATAAAACAGTCACCAATGTCTACGTTAAGATTTCTATCATGTTAGGTTCTTCTTTTGCTGAAAGCAAGTTGAAATGTTTTGGGGGCAGGCTGTGTTTCATTGGTGTGATCATGCCAATATTACGGGCTGTTGTCATGGTAAAGGAGGATGGAACCTAAAAAGCACAGGCTTCTAACTGGTGAAGTCTGTCATTTGGCAAAAAAAAAATGGTGAAAAATTAATTGTCTAAATACTGCTTTGTGGTAAAAAAAAAAAAAAAAAAACTTCCTCTGCTGCCAATTGTCAAATAGAGCAATAAGAACCTATTTTGTGAGCATAAGCATATATGTAATATATAGAAGAAAAAATCTGTTGCAAGCATTTTCTTTTAAGATCCAGAATCTAAAGCTTCCTGTCCCAATAAAACGTAGACAGTAAAAAGGATGAAAAGGCCACCACACATATTCCCACAAACCTCTTTAGACACAAATCAATAAAATGCCAATATATATATATATTAGAGAAACCTTAGGATTCCGGTACCAGTGCCAATATCCAGCACAGATCTGCAGCCAGCTTGTATGGCCTTCTCAATAGCTCTCTGATACATCAGGTTCCTCTTCTTGTCATTAAGCATAATGAAATGCCAGCGTTCCACCAACCAGTTGGCTACGCGATGGAAATTTTCTTTGGCATCAGCACTGTCTGGGTTTAGCTTTAAGGCTTTGTAGAAATAATCCGATGCTTCATCTCGAAAACCTAGTCTGTATTCAAAATAAACAACATTAACAATATTTACTGATATTCTTACACAGACAAGCAAAAAAATGACTACATGCAACTTTGCTAACCAATCAGATCACATCAATGACAAGTAAGCGTTATGGATAGGACTACAAGGAAGTTTTAGGCCTCGTGCACACGATAGGTTTACCAGAGGACAACGGTCTGATGGACTGTTTCATCGGCCAAAACCGATCGTGTGTGGGCCCCATAGGTTATTTAACCATCAGTTAAAAAAAAGCCAACTTGCTTTAAATTTAACCCGATGAATTCCTAACCGATGGGAAAAAAAAACGATCGTTAGTACGCACAACCATCGGTTAAAAATCCACGCATGCTCAGAATCAAGTCGACGCATGCTTGGAAGCCTTAAACTTTGTTTTTTCCAGCACGTCGTGTTTTACGTCACCGCGTTCTGACCCGATCAGTTTTTTAACCAATGGTGTGTAGGTGCGACGGACCATCAGTCAGCCTCATTGGTTAACCGATGAAAACGGTCCATCGGTCCGTTCTCATCGGATGGACTGATCGTGTGTACGAGGCATAAGGCTCCTTTCACACAGACTTTACGATCAAGTTTTCCTGTCAGTTTTTCAGGCGGACCCTTCATTCATTTCTGTGGAGTGGCTGATGTCAGCGGTGACACGTCCATTAACACCCGCTGCTATCCGTTCCGATCCTGTCCGTGAAATCCAGATGGATGGAGACCCTATTTTCCATCCGTCTGACGGATCAGATTCCGTTTTTATCCGATCTCCCATAGAGGAGAGCGGGGCTTTAACCAGGGTATCTCTGCACAGCTGGGGGGGGGGCAATGGAGCGATCTCCCGCTGAACAAAGCAGAGTTCGTCTGGCGTATCGCCCGTGTGAAAGGACGCTAAGGTTGGGAATAGGGTTACAGGCATGGTTAGTGTGTTATTGATGGGCCTACGGTTACAGGGATGGGTAGTGGGAGTGGTGCCTTAATACAAGTCGCTGATCTCTGCCCTAGGAATTCTGGTCTGAAAGCTACCAGCAATGAAAGTTCATTTATTGGAATTTTCTCTGACTTTGATGCAGTAACAAACACAAAACAGTTATATATTGCAGCTTACCTATCCTTAAAAGTGGTGGATACTGTAGTTTTTTAGGCCATTTCTTTTATTTTCACCTGGCGATCTGACCAGCAACACACCTCCTATTCTAGGGAGTCTCCACACTTGGAGGAGTAACAAATCAATTCAATTTAGGGAGAAGGTACTGTTATGCCTCGTACACATGACCGTTTTTATCAGCAGGAACAAAAACAATGTTTTTCCCGATGGGATTCCTCTCAAGCCTGCCTTGCATACACACGTTCAGGCCAAATACCGCCCATCCAAAGCTTGGTGATGTACACCACGTACGACAGGACTATAAAAGGGAAGTTCAATTCAAACGCCGCCACCCTTTGGGCTGCTTGTGCTGATCCTCGTGTTAGTAAAAGTTTGGTGACAATCAGGGCTCAAGTCCTGCGGGAACACGTGGGAACGGAGTTCCTGCACTTTTTTCACAGCAGGAACGCAGTTCCCTTTGCAGGACTAGAGCAGCCGAGCCGCCCGAGCAAATCCTTCACCAAGTGGCGATGCCCAGCTCGAGTCACTGTCAGGGGCAGGCGAACCATAGTAATCCATTATGTTACTGGCTGCTCCCTGTATATGGATTCATTGGGTAGTGTGCGGGTATTTCGTCACTTCCTTCGATGCCGCAATGTCTCCTGGGAACTTTTGTCATTGTTCCCAGGAGCACACTACCCAATGAATCCATATACAGGAAGCGGCCAGTAAAATAAAGGTTTACTAAGGTACAGTGGATCGAAAAAGAAAAAAAAAATGCGGTTTAGTAATTATGCATATGAGTGTATCATTTTTTTTTTTTTTGGTGGGGGAGTGGGTCTTGGGTGGGAGTTCCCACACTTTTTCCCCAGGACTTGACCCCTGGTGACAATTCGCGTTTTTCAGCCTCATGCTTTTCAGTCCGTTACAGCGTGACAAATGTGCTATTCTCCATTACGAACGCTACTTTTACCAGACCAAGCGCTTCAGTCTCATACTTGATCCTGAGCATGCGTGTTTTTTTTTTCCCCCTAGGAAAAGCATACACACGACCGGTTTTCCAGACGGGAAAAAAGTCTGCCGGGAACCCAGACGGGAAAAAAGAAAGCTGGTTCTCTTTTTTTTTCTCCCCCCGGCAGTTTTCTCGTCGGGGAAAACTGCGATGGAGCATACACATGACTGGTTTTCCCGACCAAAAGCTCTCATGGCAGTTTTCCTGACGTGAAAACTGGTCGTGTGTACAAGGCATTAAATGCACCAGCAGATCTAGATGGACTTAGCTAACAGATTAAAGCTGAACTCCAGCTAACACTTTATAATTACAGCAAACTGTTTTTTTTTTCCCTTTTGGGAGAAATGTTTTACAAAAATAAAGTCTAACTCGTGTAAGCACCCCTGTCAGTGTTAAATGATTTGGCTCAACTCTTTAGCTGATACATTTGCTGGACAGCTTAATCTGTTAAAGAAAATTAAAAACATACCGACTTAGTTCAGTTTCATCGGTCCAAACCGATCGTGTGTGGGCCCCATCGGTCAAAAAATTTAGAACTTGCCTTAAAATTTAACCGATGGACGCCTAACCGATAGGTCAAAACTAGGGTTGTCCCGATACCGATACTAGTATCGGTATCGGGACCGATTTAGTATTTGCGGGAGTACTCGTACTCGCGCAAATACCCACGATACCGAAATAGAATACTCCCCCCCGCCGCCGTTACGTCGCATCCCGCCGCCGTTACGCCGCATCCGCGCTGCCGCCGACTGTTTAACACGCGCGGGGAGTGTAATGATTGGCGCCGCGTATAGACACTCCCCCTTGCTCGGGTGAACTGTCCAATCCCGAGCAAGGGGGAGTGTCTGTACGCAGCGTGGCACGAATCATTACAGCTGTAATGATTGGCGCCGCGCCGCGTATAGACACTCCCCCTTGCTCGGGTGAACTGTCCAATCCCGAGCAAGGGGGAGTGTCGAATCATTACAGCTGTAATGATTGGCGCCGCGTATAGACACTCCCCCTTGCTCGGGTGAACTGTCCAATCCCGAGCAAGGGGGAGTGTCTGTACGCAGCGCGCCGCCAATCATTACACTCCCTGCGCGTGTTAAACAGTCGGCGGCAGCGCGGATGCAGGTAAGGGGGATATGGGGGGGGGGGGAGACAATGGCTGGCTATATATGGGAAGACAATGGCTGGCTATATATGGGAAGACAATGGCTGGCTATATATGTGAGACAATGGCTGGCTATATATGCGAGGACAATGGCTGGATATATATGTGAAGACAATGGCTGGATATATATGTGAAGACAATGGCTGGATATATAGGGGAAGACAATGGCTGGATATATAGGGGAAGACAATGGCTGGATATATTTGTGAGACAATGGCTGGATATATATGTGAGACAATGACTGGATATATAGGGGAAGACAATGGCTGGATATATAGGGGAAGACAATGGCTGGATATATAGGGGAAGACAATGGCTGGATATATAGGGGAAGACAATGGCTGGATATATAGGGGAAGACAATGGCTGGATATATAGGGGAAGACAATGGCTGGATATATATGGGGAGACAATGGCTGGATATATATGGGGAGACAATGGCTGGATATATATGGGGAGACAATGGCTGGATATATATGGGGAGACAATGGCTGGATATATATGGGGAGACAATGGCTGGATATATATGGGGAGACAATGGCTGGATATATATGGGGAGACAATGGCTGGATATATATGGGGAGACAATGGCTGGATATATATGGGGAGACAATGGCTGGATATATATGGGGAGACAATGGCTGGATATATATGGGGAGACAATGGCTGGATATATGGGGGGAGACAATGGCTGGATATATAGGGGAAGACAATGGCTGGATATATAGGGGAAGACAATGGCTGGATATATAGGGGAAGACAATGGCTGGATATATAGGGGAAGACAATGGCTGGATATATAGGGGAAGACAATGGCTGGATATATATGGGGAGACAATGGCTGGATATATATGGGGAGACAATGGCTGGATATATATGGGGAGACAATGGCTGGATATATATGGGGAGACAATGGCTGGATATATATGGGGAGACAATGGCTGGATATATATGGGGAGACAATGGCTGGATATATATGGGGAGACAATGGCTGGATATATATGGGGAGACAATGGCTGGATATATATGGGGAGACAATGGCTGGATATATATGGGGAGACAATGGCTGGATATATATGGGGAGACAATGGCTGGATATATGGGGGGAGACAATGGCTGGATATATGGGGGGAGACATTGCTGCATGGGGGAAGACAAAGGCTGGATATGGTGGGAGACATTGCTGCATGGGGGGAGACAATGGCTGGATATGGAGTCACATTTAAAAAAAAGTATCGGTATTCGGTATCGGCGACTACTTAAAAAAAAGTATCGGTACTTGTACTCAGTCCTAAAAAAGTGGTATCGGGACAACCCTAGTCAAAACCGATGGTTAGTATGCAAAAGCATCGATTAAAAACCCGCTCAGAATCAAGTCGACGCATGCTTGGAAGCATTGAACTTCGTTTTTTTTACAGTACGTCGTTGTGTTTTACGTCACCGCGTTCTGACACGATCGTTTTTTTAACTGATGGTGTGTAGGCATATCAGACCATCAGTCAGCTTCATCGGTTAACCGATGACAACGGTCCTTCGGGCCGTTCTCATTGGATGGACCGATCGTGTGTACAGGGCTTTAGTGGCAAGTCACAAGGTCAAAAAGCAAAAAAGCTGACACCTTAAAATCCTTGTTTTTTGCCATACTTTTATTTTATTTATTTTTTTTGTTATTTTTTTGTCAGACACGGAGCTGAAGTCCATACTCATTGGGTTATTGTTTTTCTAGATTCTAATACTGTTAAGTACATTTCTTTCAGTCCTAGTTATTCATATAATAGTTCTTATGTGATGAGACTATTTACCTACTGGGTGTTTATGCTTATGCTGTACTTTTTTTTTTTTTTTTTTAATGCTGCCCTGTTGTTGTGAGTCTAGACACCTATTTGATGGTGTATAACTGGATTGTATGTTGACATTTTTTACAATAAAAAACTATTCTTCTAAAAAGCAAAAAAGACCCCCCCCCAAAAAAAAAAAAGGGAGGAAAGAAAAAATATAATAAAAAAGACGAATGCAGACAACACATCTAAGAACTGGTAAGTCAAATTTTTACACATTTTTGTCTTTTGGTTTAAGCCCAGGTTCACACTGGGCTGGGGGAGTGAAGCCGTGCGAGTTCAGCTGAATTTGCACGATTTCACTCCCGCTTCACTCCCAGATGCGGAGTCGCACCGATTAGGACGTTCTATTGCCGGCAATTTGACATGTCAGATCGCACCAGTGTGAACCTTAGCTAATAGTGCTTCAAGGGCTTGTACACACCATGCTCAATACAGATTCAACGTAAGGGCACACAGAAAGCAACTGTCTTCTATGTGCCCTGTGTACACCATACATGCGCTTTGGTGGGAGTTGCAGAAAAATGCACAAGGTGTTACACCATCCTTACGCAAAAATACAAGTATCAGATTTAAACTTTTTATTTTTTTTTAACCAAATAAAAACATCTTTACAAAGCACATAAAAACTACACTAAAAACACAATTCTAATACTGCTTAATGCTAACAGTAACATTGTTTAATAATGGAATATGTGGCATATCAATTCAAAAAAGGTTTGTACAAAGCCAAGTGGAAGTATTTCTCACCTGAAGAGTTGCTCACCCATGCTGTTACAAATAACATCATCGTTTGGATAAAGCTCAAATGCTTGCTCATAGCAGTTAAATAAATCTTGATTTCTGTTCAAAGTATAAAGTTCTTCAGCCCATTTGAATAGTGAATACTGAAAGGTCTCCTGTAATATACAAACAAAAAAATAAAAGAGGTCATAAGGCAAAGGTAAAAAAATGCCAGCAGCTCTTTAAAGTGGTAGTAAACACTGCTAGTACACTTGTACCTACAGGTAGGCCTATAATAAAACTTACCTGTAGGTACCAGGACTATCTCCTAAACCTGTAACGTTTAGGAGCTATGCTTTGTTTCTGCAGCCGGTGACGTCACAGGAGCATGCGCTCTAAGGCTCCATTCACACCTCCGCGACAAGATACGCCGCGTACGCGGTGTATTTTGCCGCGAGTGTGTAACTTTTTTTTTTTTGTTTTTTTACAAAGCCTTGCCATTGCTTTGTATGGCCGAACGCCAATGCCGCCTGAAAAAAAGGGTCCGGGACTTTTTTTCAGGCGGCAGGCGTCTATGACATGTGAACCATCTCCATAGACAGCAATGGGAATTCTCCCCTCTACCGGCACAAGCATCCGGCGTTTTGTCGCCTAGATGTGAATGGGCTCTTAAGGGACCGAATACCATTCCTTCAGAGCTCTGTGCCACAGCTGTTATACGATCTCAGCTTGGCCATTCAAACTGCCCGAGGCCGTAAACCTAGAAAGAAGACCAGATGAAGATGGAAGACCTGTCAGGGATGACAGCACACTGCTGGGGGGCTTTGCTCTAATGTAAGCATTTCATAATGTGCTAGTATGCGATGCAATACATTTTTTATGGTGAGAGTTTGCTACTGCTTTAAAGCCTAACTCCAGGTTTCATTTAAAGCGGAGGTTCACCCTAAAAAACATCTATACACCATTACATCCAGCATACTTCTGACATCTACAGTATGCCGTTTTTCTTCTTTTTTTTTTCCGTACATACCATTTTATTGTTATTTTTCCCCCGGCTTCTGGGTTCTGGCTCCCGCGGGAGTGGGCGTTCCTATTAAGAGGTTAGATGATTGACGTCTGGTGAAAAACTTCCCCTGGCGCATAAGGTGCGTCACGAGTTTTCCGTAACTAGCCGACCTGCGAGTCGGTTCTATATGGCGCCTGCGCAGTCAGCTCTACATGGCGGGCGCAGGCGCCGTATAGCGCCGACTCGCAGGTCGGCAACTTACAGAAAACTGGTGACGCGCCTTATGCGCCAGGGGATGTTTTTCACCAGACGTCAATCATCTAACCTCTGAATAGGAACGCCCACTCCCGCGGGAGCCAGAACCCGGAGGGAAAAATAATAAAACGGTATGTACGGCAAAAAAAAAGAAAAACAGCATACTGTAGATGTCGGAAGTATGCTGGATGTAATGGTGTATAGATGTTTTTTTAGGGTGAACCTCCGCTTTAAATGAAACCTGGAGTTAGGCTTTAAAGCAGTAGCAAACTCTCGCCATAAAAAATGTATTGCATCGCATACTAGCACATTATGAAATGCTTACATTAGAACAAAGCCCCCCAGCAGTGTGCTGTCATCCCTGACAGGGATGTAATGGTATATAATTGTTTTAGGGTGAACCTCTGCTTTAACTTTAAATAGTTTGGACCAAGGTGGTCCAAACAAAGTATTCCTTCTCCAACATATGCACCCCCATACAGTGCTGGACTTCCCATCCTGCTCCGGGGACAAAACAGAGTCCTTTACAGGAAGCTTTGCATTTTATGAATGGATAAAAGTCTTTCTCCGATTGGTTGAGGTGGAGATCATGCCGTTATCCACACACCCTTTCCACCGGAGCCAAGAGGAAGCCTTGTATTCATTGGAGATGTTCCGAAATTTCAGTAGCCGAAACATATCGGTCAAAAATTGTGTTTTTGGCACAATAGAGAAAAAGGTGCCGAAAATGCATGCGATTTTGCCATGATTTTACCGTGCTCCTGGTGTGTTTTTCATAGGTCATGCGACTCAAAAAAAAAAAAGAACAGGGGTGCGTTATTGATGCGTTTCCAATGCAGATTTATTAAAACTGGAGCACATAGAACCTGGTACAGCTGTGCATGGTAACCAATCAGCTTCTAACTTCAGATTGTTCAGTTAAGATTTGACAATGAGGGCCAGTTCACACCAGACGCAGTTCCGTGCACATTTTTTCTGCACAAAATGCATGCACAGTGTTTTCCATGTATTCCAATGACTCTAGTTCACACCATGCAGTCAGTTTCCGGTGCAGAAACTGACTACATGGCGTGATCTAGAGCCAACTAGAGCCATTGGAATACATGGTAAACGCTGTGTATGCATTTTGTGCAGTAAGAAAGCGCACAGAACTGCGTCTGGTGTGAACTGGTCCTAAAACCTGGAAGCTGATTGGTTACTATTCACAGCTGAGCCAGCTTTATTCTCCCCTATTGTGCCAGGAGCGATCAGCTCATGAAACAGACACATTAAAAGAATGATCCAAATCCTTCTAATTGTAGTAATAGGACATAAGCCCCAAACACAATGAGATCAGTGCATCGTACCTTGAAGCCTGCTTTCATCTCTGGGGCCAGGCTGAGGACCAGTAAGAAGTGGGCATAGGCAGTGCCATAGTCGTGATCCCGCAGACATTGCTCCGCACTCTGTACAGACCGGGAGATCAGATCCCTCCTGCTGGCCGCCTGGCCCGCACTCTGCCCTGACTTACTCCTTCTACCAGCCTCTGCCATGCTGACAGCACCTATTACTACCACCAGTCTACAGGCAAGCAAGTCAGTCTCTGTAGTCTGCGTTTCATCTGTGAAACGCAAAAAGCGCCACGACGCCGAGATATGACGTCGTGGTCGCTGATTGGATCAGCCTTTGACATAAGAGAAAGGGCCGAAGGCGATGACTGAGGGAGGAGGAGTGACTGTAGAGCGCGATTTGTTATTATGGAAAGTAATGAGAGAGCCTCTAGCAACGCCAACTCCATACATACAGGATAAATATTAGAGAAGGCATGTGACTACAGTCTGTATTGGGCACAGAGGAATGGTTAGCATGGCTCCGCCCACTCTCCTGTAACGAGACATAATCCTGTTATTATTATTGGGACACGTGGGATATGTGATGAAGATAGCACAGTTCTTTAACTACTTCAGCCCCGGACCATTTCGCTGGTCAAAGACCAGGCAACTTTTTGCGATCCGGCACTGCGTCACTTTAACTGACAATTGCGCGGCCGTGCGACGTGGCTCCCAAACAAAATTGATGTTCTTTTTTCCCCACAAATAGAGCTTTCTTTTGGTGGTATTTGATCACCTCTGCGGTTTTTATTTTTTGTGCTATAAACAAAAATAGAGCGACAATTTAAAAAAAAATGCAATATTTTTTTTACTTTTTGCTATAATAAATATCCCCAAAAAATACATTAAAAAAAATTGTATTCCTCAGTTTAGGCCGATACGTATTCTTCTACGCATTTTTGGTAAAAAAAATAGCAATAAGCGTTTATTGATCGGTTTGCGCAAAAGTTATAGCGTCTACAAACTAGGGGATAGTTTTATGGCATTTTTATTAATATTTTTTTTTCTAGTAATGGCAGTGATCAGCGATTTTTATTGTGACTGCGACATTACGGCGGACACATTGGACACTTTTGACACATTTTTGGGAGCATTGTCATTTTTATAGCGATCAGTGCTATAAAAATGCACTGATTTACAAAACAAATTTAACGAAATTCATGGCCCTCCCACTTAATGTCCCAGAGGAGGAGTTTCGCCACCTGCAGTCCAATTTCCCTTATAACTGGGAACGCAATTCCCTTAAATACCTGGGGATTAACCTCACCCCATCCTTCGCCACCTTATATCAGGCTAACTTCCCCCTTCTGTATAGGTCAATCAGGGAACTAGTCCAAAAATGGAAGAACCATCATATCTCCCTAATTGGGCGGATCGCATCTATTAAGATGGTCATCCTCACTAAGGCCCAGATTCAGGTAGGGGCGCGCACTGATGCGGCGGCGCAGCGTATCGTTTTTACGCTACGCCTCCGTAAATTACTGGAGCTACGCTGCATTCACGAAGCATTTGCTCCGTAATTTGCGGCGGCGTATCGTAAAAGGGGCCGGCTTAAGCGCGTGTAATTTAAATGATCCCGTAGGGGGCGTGGATCATTTCAATTAGGCGCGTTCCCACGCCGAACGTACTGCGCATGCTCCGTCGGGAAAATTTCCCTACGTGCATTGCAGTAAATGACGTCGCAAGGACGTCATTGGCTTCGACGTGAACGTAAATGGCATCCAGCGCCATTCATGAACGAGTTACGCAAACAACGCAAAATTTGAAAATCGCGACGCGGGAACGACGTCCATACTTACCATTGGCTGCGCCTCCTAATAGCAGGAGCAGCCTTACGGCGAAAACAACGTAAAAAACGAGCGCTGGCCGCGCGTACGCTTGTGAATCGGCGTAAGTATGCAATTTGCATACTCTACGCTGACAACTACGGGTGCGCCACCTAGCGGTCAGCGTCAGAATGCACCCTAAGATACGACGGCATAAGACACTTATGCCAGTCGTATCTTAGGCTACAGTCGGCGTATCTAGCTTTCTGAATACAGAAAGTAGATACGCCGGCGCTACTTAGCAATTACGCTGCGTATCTATGGATACGCAGGCGTAATTGCTCTCTGAATCTACCCCTAAGCTCCTATACCTGTTTCAGACGTTGCCAATACCCGTCCCCTACGGTCATCTATGCAAGCTGCAGGGTGACTTGCTGCGATACGTGTGGAACTATAAAAGACACAGGATACCCTGGTCGGTTATGATGGCGTCGGGCGCCGATGGAGGTCTGGCCTTCCCCAATCTAGTTAATTATTATCAAGCGGCCCAACTGCGTGCCATAGTCTCCTGGTTCCCCCAGCGGTCATCGACAAATGGACGCAAATAGAGAAAATCTGGCTTGCACCGGTACACCCAAATTCCCTTCTCTGGGATGCGAATGTGAAGGTAGACCCTGGACGGTTACTGGGGTCAATGTCCCAGCTCAGACGACTGTGGCGCAAGCTGTCCCGCAAAGGCGGGCTTAAATGTGACTGCTCACTGCTGACCTCCTTCCTCTGCAACCCAAAAATACCTGCAAGCCTTACCCACCAGATGTCTTGGCCCTCGCAGAACTTGTTTCACTTTGGTCATCTAATGGATCCCAGATCCCGTAAATTACAACCGTTCTCAGAACTCCAAGCCAAACATGACTTACCCCGACAGGTGTTCTATAGCTACCTGCAGATCAGACATTATGCTCAGACTATAGCAGGGCTGGACTGGGACAAAAATTTGGCCCTGGACTTCATCCAGACTGGCCCACTTTGACAGGTCTCTCCCATGGCGGCCGGTCAACTCCCGCAATAAGCGTATATTGATTGGTTTGCGCAAAAGTTATAACTTCTACAATATAGGGGAAAGATTTATAGCATTTTTATTATTAAAAAATAAGTGTATATAATATTGCGCAAACCAAATAAGTGACGTGAATTTTTATTATTATTATCAGCGATATTTATCAGGACTGCCAAAATTATGGCGTACAAATCAGATACCTTTGACACAAAATCGTTAGTTCTGTGCATGCACGAGGAAAAGTTTGTCCCTTTTGTTTGAAAAGTCTGAATCGGATTTAGGAAGTTGAGTACACACACTATACATAAATCGAACAATCGTGCCTCATACGGACTTTTTCTTCCGATTTTTTTCATAGTGTGTACTCCACTTTATGTGTGTGTGGCCAGTCATAGTCAGTAGGGACAGAGTCTGAGAAAAATGTATCTGTGATAATGAGACAATGTATGATAAAATAATACATTTTTAGCACCCATACAGTTTTTTTTTCTCCATAGGATTGTTATTTTTTTTTGTTTTCTTTTTTGTTAAATTTATTGAAGTCTCTAGGTAGATCCACTAACTGCATCATCTGAACGGCTTTTTTCTCTTGCAGCAGCAGCACCACCAAATGCTTCCTGTCAGTTGCAATCAAGGAAATAATACTGATCATTGCTGGTACTTTCTTCCTATTTTTCCTCAAAACTATGAATGCAAAGCCTGAGGATGTGTTGGGCATTACACAGTTAATAAACATCACGTAGTTGAGCTGTCCACTTGCAGGAAGAATGGTGTGCAGTGGTCATTCCATGTTCTTCCAATACACTTCTTCTATCTTTATCTTGAACTATGTGAACAGATTAGGCGTAATTCTCCTGGCATGCCCTCTCTCTTGGAAATCCACTTGGCATGCTATTTTAAATCCCCTGTTTTCTTTGGACAGTATATATATATATATATATATATATATATATATATATATATATATATATATATATTTATTTATACAGTATATTTAGGTCTGTAGCTCCTAATTGTGTAATGCTATATTCTAAAAATACGCCTGATGTTTTAATTAAATAAAAGTATCTACGCAGATCTGTTTTATATAAAATGATTTGGTTTAAACAATGTCAGATACTGTAGGTATTTTGAAATTAATTTAACCACTTTAATACCAGGCACCTACACCCCCTTCCTGCCCAAGCCAATTTTCAGTTTTGTGGGCTGTTGCTGTTTAAATGACAATTGCACGGTCATGCTACACTGTACCCATACAACATTTTTATAATTTTCTTCCCACAAATAGAGCTTTCTTTTGGTGGTATTTGATCACCTCTGCAGTTTTTATTTTTTGCTGCAAAAAAAAAAAAAAAGACCAAAAATGTTGAAAAATATATATTTTTTCTTTTGTTTCTTTTATAAAATCGTGTAATATGTTTTCTCCTTCACTGATGGGCACTGATAAGGCAGCACTGATAAGGCAGCACCAATGAGGTGCTACTGAGGGACACTGACGATGGACACTGATATGTGGCACTGGTAGGCGGCACTGATGGGTGTCACTGATATGCAGCACTGATGGGCATTGATAGGCGGCACTGATGGGCACTCATGGGTGGCACTGGTGGGCACTGATAGGCGACACTGATGGGCACTGAAAGGCTGCAGTGATGGGTACTTATGGGTGGCACTGATAGGTGGCACTGCTTGGCAATGATGGGCACTAATAGGCGGCACTCATATTCGGCACTGATAGGCATCCATACTGACAATGGTAGGCATTGTGGATGGGCAATGATTGGCAGCTGCCTGGGCACATATTGGCATGATGGATCCAGAATTTCAAGATGTTTATGCCAAATTCTGACCCTACCATCTGAATGTTGCAGCTAAAATCGAGACTCATCAGACCAGGCAACATTTTTCCAATCTTCTCTTGTCCAATTCTGGCGAGCCTGTGCAAATTGTAGCCTCAGTTTCCTGTTGTTAGCTAAAAAGAGTGGCAACCGGTGTGGTCTCCTGCTGCTATAGCCCATCTGCATTAAGGTTTGATGTGTTGAGCATTTCAGAGATGGTATTCTGCATACCTTGGTTATAACAAGTGTTTATTTGAATTACTGTTGCCTTTCTATCATCGTGAACCAGTCTGCCCATTCTCCTCTGACCTGTGACATCAACAAGGCATTTTTGTCCACACAACTGCTTTTTATTGGATATTTTCTGTTTTTTAGACTATTCTCTGTAAACCCTAGAGATGGGTGTGCGTGAAAATCCCAGTAGATCAAGTATGTCCAAAGTGGCCTGCGTTTCGGTTTAATATGACCCCCCTGTTGATTTAGATACATGCCCCTGTTAAACAAAGGAAGAAAAATTGGGCCTTGGGTGATGGTGGTGCCCTAAACCAAAAATATTGTTGGAAGCTACCATTATCATGATTAAGGAGGAATAGAATAGGCAGCATAGGCAAGTTTTCAAGGGATCCCAGATCCATAGAAAATTCAGTCAGTTACATTGGCATCAGGTTCTTGATAGCAGCTGATCCAAGACTGATTAATTTTTATAAATGTGAGCCTATCAACAGAGTCTGTGGACAGGCACATGCTTTGATCTGTTACAAACCCTCCAGCAGCACTGAATGTGGATACAGGACAGTAGCTCAATTGCATATTGTGCAAGTTCTGGCCAGTGGTACATCCTCAAGACCCAGTAACCCAGTGGATGCTCTGTTGGAAAGGTTTCCAAGTCTGCTCTTGCCCCTAGATATTCCTGCACCCTATAATGCAGACGCTGGTGATGGTTGCTGGAACCTTGGTGCCAAGGAATGAAAAATAGTTTAAAGGCATCAGGCAGCCGACCACCCTCTCCACTGCTCTTCCTCTGACCGAACGAAGCCTCAGAAACACAGTGGGGTTGATATACTAAAGCTGGAGAGTGCAAAATCCAGTGCAGTTCTGCATAGAGTCCAATCAGCTTCCAGGTTTTATTTGTCAAAGTTTAATTGAACAAGCTGAAGTTAGAAGCTGATTGGCTACCATGCAGAGCTGCACCAGATTTTGCACTCTCCAGTTTTAGTAAATCAACCCCATTGTCTAGCACCAGGAAATGGTAACCTCCCAGGGTCTGGAAATGCGTTACACAAACTTTTCTTCAAGGCCTCCTGAAGATGTTTCATCCTCTGCTCTCTTTGTGAAGGCAAGATGAGTTCTGCAACCTTACCCTTGTAACATGGATCAAGAAGGGTTGCTAGCCAGTAACGATCCCTCTCCTTGACACCACAAATCCTAGGGTCCTTTTGCAGGCTTTGAAGAATCAGGGAGGCCATGCAGCGTAAGTTTGCAGTGGCATTCGATTCTGAGTCCTCTGGGTCACTAAGGATCACATTATTCGTAGCTACCTCCTCCTAGCCACGTACAACTCCTTGGGTTTCTGGGGACTGAAAACCATCCCTTGAAGACTGCTGCATGTTATCCCCTACATCCATGCTGACACAATCCTCCTCCTCCTCTCCTTCTTTCTGTGTGTTTGGCAGATCCGCAGGAATGCTATCTGGATAAAGGGAGCCTTGAGAGCAAAGGACGTCCTCCTCTTCCTCCCGCTGTTCTGCCTCAAGTGCCCTGTCCATGATACCACGAAGCGTGTGCTCCAGCAGGAAGACTAGAGTGTCACTGATGCATGCATTGTCACTGCTCACCATCCTTGTGGCCTCCTCAAATGGTAACAGGACAGTGCATGCATCCTGGCCTGCCTTAGGAGATCTTGTAAGACTGGGTACCTGGTCAAGAAACGCTACGCCACCAAATTCAGGACGTGTGCCAAACATGGAACATTGGTCAAGTGTCCCTTTTGGAGGGCGGAGAGAAGGTGGGCGCCATTGTCGCATACAACCATTCCTGGCTGAAGGTGGCATGGCGTCAATCACCTCTGAGCCTGCCCCTGTCTCTGCCCCAAGGGGAGCATACAGATGTTGTGTCAGAATCGCCACTAGCTTTTTGGAGGTGTGTGGGCGGAACAAGCTCCAACACTGAACCCTGTCTTGCATCCTTCCCAGCTGCCAGCAGAGTTACCCAGTGCACCGTTAGAAGAAAGGTAACGTCCCTGCCTATGCCTGATTGACCATGAGTCAGCGGTAATATGAACCTTACTGCTGACCACGCTGTCCAATGAGGCCAAAACATTGCCTTCCACATGGCGGTAGAAAGTCAGAATGGCCGTATGTAAAAATAAATGGCATTTTTGAACCTGCCACTGTGGTACAGTACATTCCACAAATTCATGAAAGGGAGCTGAGTCTACCAGCTGAAAAGGCAACAGTTGCAGTGCTAGCAATTTGGCCAAGCTAGCATTTAGACGCTGAGCGTGTATGGCGAATTTATTTTTACAGGTAAACAATTGGGGTAGGGAAATTTGCCTGCTGAATTCAACTGGTGGTGTACTGCTAACAGATTGGCTGCAAGTACTTGTGACACCTATTGCTATACCTTCATTCCTCTCAGTGCAGGTTCTTGAGAGGACTGGAGGTAAAGTAGGGTCTGAGATCCCAGATGAGGAGCAAGGAGAAGTCTTTTTCTCTTATGTGGGTTTTTCAGGTGCTTCTGCCAATGGACTGCATGGCAGTTCATCATATGTCTGGTCAAGTATGTGGTGCCCAAGCGGCTGCTGTTCTGGCCACGCTTGATCCGCTTCAGACAAGACATTGCAAACAATGGTGAGATCTGCTGCACATGTGTTGAAAAAGGCCCACACCAAGGAACTTTTAAAACTTAGCGGGGAGTCGGCAGCGCTCTGAACCCGCAGAGCTCTTCGGTGTGATGCATTAGGGTGGCTGCCCTTAAGCTGCCCCCTGGAGGACATCCTGCCTCGTTGGAGTTGTGCCTCCTCCTCCTCACTTTCCTCCTCTCTTCTCTCAGGCACCCAAGTACAGTCAGTGACCTCATCATCCCCTCCCTCCTCATCACTGGAGCAAACTTGGCAGTATGCTGCAGCTTGGGGGAACATGACTGCCAGTTTCTTGTCCTTCTGTGGCACCCCCTCTCGCTAGGCTCACGTTACTCCCTTCCTCAACCTCGAATTGCTGTGCATTCTCCAGCAGCATGTAACCGACACTGTGGTCGAATAATTTTGGGGACTCCTCAGTGCATGATGGTGGGAAAACGGAAGGAGTAACTGTTGACTGTCAGGTCATCTGAGGCTCGGTGACAGATGCACACCGTTGGCGTCAGGAGTGCACTGCTAAGGTAGTGGACCCTATGGCTGACTACTTTGGATCGAACTCTAGGTGGTGCAGGAAAGCAGGTCCACTGGAGCACCAACACAGATCCCACTGGGAGCTAGAGCATAAGATTCCCCAGGATGCGGAGTCTAAGAGCCAGCAGGTGTTCATCAGAGCCTCTAGTGGTAAGGATGGATTACGCTGCAACTGGCTCCAGGTTGCAGCCCCCAGGGTCTCCCAGCTCACGCTTATGATAGGCTACTGGAGGATAGAGAGTAAGCAGCAGTCCAGGACAAGGGATATTAAGGAGATAAGCCAAAGGTCGGAGCAACTAGCAGACAAAGATGGACAAAGAACACGCCAAAGATCGGGGTATCAAGCAGGCAGAGATAGTCACAGATCGGGAAACAGACATACAGCACACAGCAAGGTAGGCTTGGTCAGCATGGTGTTAAATAGTGTATACTGTAGAGGCTAGGGTGGAGCTACGCTGAGGGAAGATTACTTAGGCCTAGTACACACGAGAGGATTTATCCGCGGATACGGTCCAACGGACCATTTCCGCGGATAAATCCTCTCGAGGATTTCCACGGATTTGGATCCGATGGAGTGTACTCACCATCGGATCGAAATCCGCGCCGAAATCCCATCGCGATGACGTGTCGCGCCGTCGCCGCGATGATGACGTGGCGATGTGCGTGACGCGGTCATATAATGAATTCCACGCATGCGTCGAATCATTACGACGCATGCGGGGGATCCATTCGGACCGATTGATCCGGTGAGTCTGTACAGACCAGCGGATCAATCCGTTGGGATGGATTCAAGCGGATAGATTTGAAAGCATGTCTTCAAACTTTTATCCGCTTGAAATCCATCCCACTGGATAAAAATCCGCGGAAACAGATCCGCTGGGTTGTACACACCAGCGGATCTATCCGCTGGAACTGATCCGCAGATCAATTTCAGCGGATAGATCCTCTCGTGTGTACGGGGCCTTAAAGGGGTTGTAAATAAAAAAAATGTTTTTGCTGAAATGACTGTTTACAGGGTATAGTGACATAGGGCCAGATCCACACACGAAGTACGCCGGCGTATCTACTGATACGCCGGCGTACTTTCAAATTTTCTGCATCGTATCTTTAGTTTGAATCCTCAAACCAAGATACGACAGCTTCTGGGTTCGATCCGACAGGCGTACGGCTTCGTACGCCTTCGGATCGTAGGTGCAATACTTCGGCGCCCGCTGGGTGGAGTTTGCGTCGTTTTCTGCGTCGGGTATGCAAATTAGCGAATTACGACGATCCACGAACGTACGTGCGGCCGTCGCATTTTCTAACGTCGTCTGTAGTCGGCTTTTTCCGGCGTATAGTTAAAGCTGGTATTTTGCGGCGTATAGATAGAATTGCCATGTTAAGTATGGCCGCTGTTCCCATGTCGAAATTTGAATTTTTTTTTTTTTGCGTAAGTCGTCCGTGAATCCTCGCTGAGGATTTCTAATATACGCCAGGTAAGGTACGGCGGCGTAGTGTATCTCTGATACACTGCGCCGATCTAAATGTATGTGGTTATGGCCCATAATAGTTAACTGTTTCCTTTTAAAAACAATTAAAAATAGATAAAAATCAATCATATAATGTACCTGTAGTTTCTAGTTTCGTTTTTGCATGTTGTTTCCTGCCTCTCTGCCTTACAGAGCATACAGAGCCATAGAGCAGTGATGGTTTGGAAAACGAAACTAGAAACTAGACACACAGTAATCACACCTCCTTGAAGTTAGTGACCACAGAGAGAAAGCTCCCAGCACTGTGGTCATCAGGAAACAGACAACCAGGAAGTGTGGAGATCAGAGAAGAATTACAGCAACTTGAGAGCAAAAACGAACAATGAGGACATGAAAACAGCACTGCATTAAGGTAAAGGAAGCTATTAAGATAAAAAAAAAAATTCCTTTACAAACCCTTTCACCATGCAGGTGTGAGTGCAGGCCATAAGGCTGATACACAGACCAGAGGTAAGCAGACAGACAGGGCATGAAGGTATTACTACAGATTCATGACATAGACAATGAGCCGGTGGAATAGGCCACTTTGGCAGCTGCGTTGGAAGGCAAACTACTATGAGCCTGGGTGACAGAGGATGAGGGAGGCTTTGTTATCCACTCCACTGATTCTTCTGCATGTGGCTCAATAACACGGCCAGCAGCAGGAAAAAGGGACAATCGTACCCCACGGCCACCTGCAGAGAATGCACCATGTCCACGACCACAACTGTTGACTGTAGACACAGAGGCTACTTGCCCTCTTTTAGTGACCTGTGAGCGTCTGCATCTCCTTGGTGGCTTCTTGGACATGATGGGGACTTTTTCTTTTCACAGCACACTACACTGTATTATATACTGTGTACACTGCCTAAAGTGTATTAGAAACTGTACAATTGCTGCATTGTATTATATACTGTGTACACCGCCTTAAGTGTATTAGAAACTGTACACCGGCTTCACTGTATTATATACTGTGTACACCACCTTAACCACTTAAGACCCGGACCATTATGCAGCTAAAGGACCTTGCCCCTTTTTTGCGATTCGGCACTGCGTCGCTTTAACTGACGATTGCGCGGTCGTGCGACGTGGCTCCCAAACAAAATTGGCGTCCTTTTTTTCCCACAAATAGAGCTTTCTTTTGGTGTTATTTGATCACCTCTGCGGTTTTTATTTTTTGCGCTATAAAGAAAAATAGAGCGAAATTTTTGAAAAAAATGCAATATTTTTTACGTTTTGCTATAATAAATATCCCCAAAAAAGATATAAAATTAATTTTTTTCCTCAGTTTAGGCCGATACGTATTCTTCTACCTATTTTTGGTATAAAAAAAACGCAATAAGCGTTTAACGCCAATTTATAGCGTTTACAAAATAGGGAATAGTTTTATGGCATTTTTATTCATAATTTTTTTTTTTACTAGTAATGGCGGCGATCAGCGATTTTTTTTTTATTTGTGACTGCGACATTATGGCGGACACATTGGACAATTTTGACACATTTTTAGGACCATTGTCATTTTCACAGCAAAAAAGTGCTACGTATAAAAATGCATTGTTTACTGTGAAAATGACAATTGCAGTTTAGGAGTTAACCACTAGGTGGCGCTGTAGGGGTTAGGTGTGACCTCATATGTGTTTCTAACTGTAGGGGGCGGGGCTGGACTTGTGACGTCATTGATCGTCTTTCCCTATATCAGGGAACAGACAATCATTGACACTGCCGCTGTGAAGAATCGTGGGACACCGGCAGCGATCGGGTCCCGTGGCCGCGGTCACGGAGCTTTGGACCGAGTCGTGGGCGCGACCCACGGCTGGGCACTTAAAGGGTACCTGTACGTGCTTGTGCCCAGCCGTGCCATTCTGCCAACGTATATGTGCAGGAGGCGGTCCTTAAGTGGTTAATGTGGAGTTCCACCCAAAAGTGGAACTTTTGCTCATTTGTCTCCTCTCCCCCTCCAGTGCCACAATTGGCTCCTTTCGGGTGTGGGGAGGGAGGTGGGACAGGATACCTTAAAGATCTCTGCCTTTTTCTATGTACACAAAAGGCTTTATTTTCTCTCAAATATTGTTCACAAATCTGTCTAAGCCCAGGTTCACACTGGGCTGCGGGAGTGAAGCCGTGCGAGTTCAGCCGAACTCGCACAATTTCATTCCCGCTGGCAGTCCCGATTTCGGCCGCGATTTCAGAGACATCTGTGCAGGTTTCTGCACAAATGTCAATGTAAATCGCGGCCCAAAATCGCAAAAAGTAGTACAGGAACTACTTTTTGAAATCGGTGCAGCGCCGCAGATGCGGCGTCGCACCGATTAGGACGGTGCCATTGCCGACAATTTGAGATGCGATTTGACATCTCAAATCGCATCTCAAATCGTACCAGTGTGAACCAGGCCTAAATCTGTGTTATTGAGCTCTTCTCCTTTGCCAAGATAATCCATCCACCTCACAGGTATGGCATTACAAGATGCTGATTAGACAGCATGATTATTGCACAGGTGTGCCTTAGGCTGGCCACAATAAGAGACCACTCTAAAATGTGCAGTTTTACTGTATTGGGGGGGTCCGAAAACCAGTCAGTATCTGGTGTGACCACCATTTGCCTCACGCAGTGCAGCACATCTCCTTCGCATAGAGTTGATCAGGTTGTTGATTGTGGCCTGTGGAATGTGGGTCCATTCCTCTTCAATCGCTATGCGAAGTTGCTGGATATTGGCAGAACTGAAACATGCTGTCATATAAGCCGATCCAGAGCATCCCAAACCATGTCCGGTGAGCATGCTGGCCATGCAAGAACTGGGATGTTTTCAGCTTCCAGGAATTGTGTACAGATCCTTGCAACATGGTGCCGTGCAGGCCCGTCGGAACAAGACAGGCAAAACAAGCAAGTGCTTGGGGCCCCGAGCTGGCCTGGGGCCCCCAAGCAGGAGCCTGTTCATTTCGCCGCGGGGATGGGGGCTTTCGTTTGCTGAGGGGAGAGAGAGAGAAGGCAGAGGCAGCCTGAGACTGTGGACTGCCCCGCCCTCGCCTATCCAGGTACAGAGAGAATGTAGGGAGGCGGGGCAGACACTGCTGACACCAAGTGATAGAAGGTCGTGGGGGAGGAGCTGCAGAAACACGTGGAGCAGAGGGAGCCGAGAGAGACATGGAGCCATGCAGGGGAAAACAAGAGGACACTGACAGAAAGTAATGCCGCGTACACACGGTCGTTTAATGCGATGTAAAAAAACGACGTTTTCTGTGAAGTAAAAAACGACGTTTTTGAAACTTCAATTTTCAAAAACGACGTTGCCTACACACCATCGTTTTTTCACAATGCTCTAGCAAAGCGAGGTTACGTTCACCACGTTTTTTCCATTGAAGCTCGCTTCATAACTAGCTTCTGGGCATGCGCGGGTTCAAAAACGTCGTTTGAAACGTCGTTTTTTGCTACACACGGTCAATTTCTGTGAAGTAAAAAACGACGTTTTGAAAAACGACACATAAAATTGAAGCATGCTTGAATTTTTTTTGGTCGTTTTTCAGAAGACATAAAACAACGTTTTCTCCCACACACGATCAATTAAATTGACGTTTTTAAAAACGTTGTTTTTTTACATCGCATAAAACGACCGTGTGTACGCGGCATAAGTGTCTCTGATTCCGGCACCCAGCGCTGCCAATGTACCCAGTCAGTCCCCACCACCACCACCGCTGATTCCATCCAGTCAGTCCCCCCCACCAGCACAGCCACTCATCCCTACCCCCCACCAGCACAGCCACTCATCCCTACCCCCCACCAGCACAGCCACTCACCCCTACCCCCCACCACTGACACTAATTTCTACCCCCCACCACTGACACTCATTCCTACCCCCCACCACTGACACTCAATCCTACCCCCCACCACTGACACTCAATCCTACCCCCCACCACTGACACTCAATCCTACCCCCCACCACTGACACTCATTCCTACCCCCCACCACTGACACTCATCCCTACCCCCCACCACTAACACTCATCCCCCCACCACTGACACTCATTCCACCCCCCACCAGCACAGCCACTCATCCCCAACTCTGCTGGGGACACCTGCTGTGGGGGGACTCTGATGGGGACACCACTTGCTGTGGGGGGACTCTGATGGGGACACCTGCTGTGGGGGGGACTCTGATGGGGACACCTGCTGTGGGGGGACTCTGATGGGGACACCTGCTGTGGGGGGGACTCTGATGGGGACACCTGCTGTGGGGGGGGGGACTCTGATGGGGGCACCTGCTGTGGGGGGGGACTCTGATGGGGGCACCTGCTGTGGGGTGGACTCTGATGGGGACACCACTTGCTGTGGGGGGGGGACTCTGATGGGGACACCACTTGCTGTGGGGGACTCTGATGGGGACACCACTTGCTGTGGGGGGGGCTCTGATAGGGACACCACTTGCTGTGGGGTGGACTCTGATGGGGACACCACTTGCTGTGGGGGGGACTCTGATGGGGACTGTTATATCCTCTGTGTTGTGAGGGACACAAGACTCTGGGCTGGAACAATGGATGTTTATTCAGTACAGCCTGTACACTGCAACATGCATCTCAGGACATTACATATCTCTGTTTCTTACATGTGGTCTCTCTAAGATGGCTACTATACCCCTTGACCCTTGTCATCACTGCTGGGTGGAGCCAGCCTTAAAGTGCCAGTACATGTGAAACCCTTCAGGTATAACACCTTCCATCCATCCCTAAAAAAAACAAAAAACAAAAAAAAACAAAAACACAACAAAACATTAACTGATAGCTGTCCAATAACAGTCCTCCAAACACAGGAGAATTATGGGACTTCAAGCTTCCAGGAACCGTTGCGGGGTTAATATGTCATCGGATCACTTCCGTCGGCCCCGTCGAAAGTCTCGTAACCGCTCTTGCAACTGAAACCGGTCAGGAGGGTGACAGTATCGTTGAGGCCGGGCATCCAGCGATTCGGGACCGGAGGATACTGGGCTGGCCGGAATGGGTACCGGCGGGGCCAAGAAGGGATCCCCCAGCTCAGAGGGTAAACAGACCTCCGGACCAGAGCTGGAGGGCTCTGTTGGAGACGAGTTCAAAAGTTCAGAGTCCCCACAATCATCAGTCTCTGTGCATCCTGATTCGCTGGGAGCAGATCCTTGAGACACTGGTGGTTCAGCTGGCATCAGGGATTCGGGCAGTTGAGAACGAGGACGCAGTTGGTCCGCATGACGTCTGCAAATGGAACCATCTTCCAGGCGGACCTTGTACATCTTGGGTCCCAAGGTCTCTGCAATGACAGCAGGAAGCCAACGGGTGTTGGAAGCCCCATAAGATCGGGCCCATACCTTTTGTTGGGCTGTGAATCGGGGGAGCTCATTGTGTTTGACCATCTTGTCTTGGGACTGCAGTACATGTTCCTGGACTGTTTGAGGGCGGAGCATATCCAAAACAGTCCATGGCTGCCGCCCCAGAAGGAGTTCTGCTGGAGTTTTCCCAGTGGTTGCATGTGGTGTGTTTCTGTAAGCAGAAAGGAAGGAGTCCAGCTGCTGGGGTGACAGGGACTGTTGTTTACTTGCAGCCACTGTAGCTTTGAAATAGCGTTTAAAAGTCTGCACAAACCGCTCTGCTTGACCATTTGTAGCCGGGTGGTAAGGTGCGGTCAACTTGTGCTTGATGTTGTGGGCAGTCAGGAAATGCTGAAACTCCTGACTGGTGAATTGTGCACCGTTGTCTGTGACGATTTCTCTGGGGTATCCAAACGTAGCAGCGAGATGTAACAGTATGGAAACCGTTGCCTTAGTCGTTGGCTGAGTAACAGGAATGACCTCAGGCCACTTTGAATGGGCGTCCACAATGATCAAGAAGGTGTGTCCTCTGATCGGGCCTGCAAAGTCCAAGTGTAGGCGAAACCAAGGAACCGTGGGCCAAGTCCAGGGCTGGACGCACCCTCGAGGAGGGTCTCTTGCCGTTTGTGCACATCCAGCACAAGCATTCACATATGTTGTGATATCTGAGTCTAGGTTTGGCCACCACACATAGCCTCTGGCCTTTTGTTTCATACGTGTGCCCCCGGGATGACCAGTATGTAGCAAGTCCAGAATGTGTCTCCGGAGGGTCTGTGGAATGATTACTCGGTCTCCCCATAAAACACAGTTGCCAGCCACAGTTAATTCCATACGCCTACGGAAAAAAGGTTCATACTCCTGTGTGACAGTTGCAGGCCAACCGGACCGTACCCAGGAGAGTATTGTTTTCAGAAAGGTATCCTTGTTTGTATGGGCTGCTATCTCCCCAGAAGACAAGAAGGACAGGCTGGTGTAACGACAACTCTTGACCGGTGGAGAAGAGTCCATGGACCTCCCTGTCAGTCGGGACATAGCGTCCGCATTAGCATTGGCATCATGACCACGATACTGAATTTTGTAGCTGTATGCCCCCAAGAATAGGGCATAGCGTTGGAGGCGGGCTGCAGTAGTCTGGGAGATGCCTTTGTCAGGGCTAAAGATCTGAAGGAGTGGTTTATGGTCCGTCAGTATGGTGAATTCCCTACCATACAGGTAAAGATGAAACTTCTTAATTGCCCATATCAGCGCAAGAGCCTCTTTGTCAATGTGTGAGTAATTGCTTTCTGCTTTTGTCAAAGACCTGGAGGCAAATGCCACTGGTTTTTCTGACCCATCTGGTAAGATGTGGGATAGTACCGCCCCCAGACCATAGGGTGAGGCATCACAAGCCAAGGTGAGAGGCTTCTGGAGGTCATAGTGCACGAGCATGCGTGACGCCAACAGCTTCCGCTTAGAAACTTCAAAAGCACGTTGGCATGCAGCCGACCAGTCCCATCTGGAGTGTTTCTCCAAAAGCTTGTTCAACGGAAACAAGGTGTGTGCCAGATCTGGCAGGAATTTGTGGTAATAGTTCAGCAAGCCAAGGTATGATCGCAGCTGCTGGACGTTGGTTGGGGCTGGAGCTTTGACTAAAGCATCAACCTTGGCTTCCGTGGTGTGTATACCTTCTGCATCCACAAGGTGGCCACAAAACTCCAATTTAGGCACCATGAATTGGCATTTTGCTAAGTTCACTTTCAGACCCTGTTCTTGGAGTCTCGCCAACACAAGCTCCACATTCTGCTTGTGTTCCTGGTCGGTCCGTCCTGTAATGAGCATGTCATCTAGCAGGCACTGAGTGAAAGGAATGTCCGCCAAAATCTCGTCCATTTTTCGTTGCCAAATGGCTGGGGCAGAGGCTACCCCAAACACCATCCGATTATATTGATACAGTCCCTTGTGGGTGTTGATGGTCAGAAACTTGCGGGAAGAAGGATGGACCTCAAACTGTAAATATGCTTGTTTGAGATCAAGCTTGGTGAACTTTTGACCTCCTGCAAGAGAGGCAAAAATGTCATCTACTCTGGGTAGGGGATACTGGTCTATTTCCAGTTGAGAGTTCAGTGCCATGCGGAAATCGCCACAAATGCGCAAGTCCCCATTCGATTTCTTTACCGGTACAACTGGTGATGCCCACTCGCTGTGCTCAACTTTTGAGATGACACCTTGTTCCTCCAGCCGACTTAGTTCTGCTTCCACACCTGCTCGGAGTGCGAAAGGTACTGTCCGAGCTTTGAAGAACTTAGGCTGAGCGTTGGGTTTCAGCTTGAGTCTCACACAGTCATGCTTTATTTTTCCCAACTGGTCATCAAAAATCTTTGGGAACCGCTGCTTCAGGGACACCACCCATCCCTCATTATCTCCTAATGGAATTGTAACGGTGTTACAGGGACTTATGGCGATGTCTGGCATACCAAAGTGAGCAATCCAGTCTCTCCCGAAGAGAGGGGGTCCCCCATTTTCTAGGATATATAATGGCAGTCTCTTTGTCTGACCCTTGTACAATACCTGTACTTTTGAGTAACCCAGTGGGTGGAGTATCTGCTTTGAGTATGTCTGCAGTTTGATTGGTGTTGGGCGGACAGTTTTTCGGGTCTGAAGTTGTCTCCATTGTTTATGGGTGATAACTGAAACTGCTGCTCCTGTGTCTACATCCATCCTGAGTTTCTTTCCCTCAATGGTTACATCTACAGTCATTGCGGAGGGTGCTGAATGCATATGATGTATGTCTAACCTGTGGAGCACTTCCTCATCCTCTGACTCAGATGATGATGTATATCTTCCCACCATATATGTCTTAGTCTTGGGGTTTAGAGGTTGTTTATCTCGCACCTTCTTGCTACGGCAAACTCGTTTCAGATGGCCGGTCCTACCGCAATTATGACAGGTCTGATCCTTAAACCGGCAGACTTTGTAATCATGGTCTGTATTCCCACAACGGTAGCAAGCTGACTCCCGGCTTGGTGGGGGTCTGTATTTCCAGTTTGCAGCAGTTGGCTTGACTGCTGTCCTGAAAACTTCCTGCTTCACCTCTTCCCTTCTGCTCTGGGGGTTCAATTCCTCTGTATCTTTCACAGCCATTTCCATCACTGAAGCTATCTCAATTGCCTTTGTAAGAGTAAGGTCTTTCTCTGTTAACAGTCTCTTTTGTGTTGACTCACAATTCAGTCCCATGACAAACTTATCTCTCAGTGCAGTAGGTAGGTAGTCCCCAAAAGAACAGGTCGAGGCTAGTCTGCGAAGGGCGAGCACATAAACTTTAATCTCTTCACCTGTCTGCTGCTGCCGCTGATAGAAGCGAAATCTTTCTGCAATTTCTAATGGTTTAGGCTGGAAGTGATCCTCTAGCAGTGTCAGCAGCTCTGCCAATGTCTTAGCTGCTGGTTTTACAGGGGAAAGCAGATCCCTCAGAGTGTCATATGTCTTGGCCCCAACCACTGTCAGAAACACTGCTACTTGCCTGTTGTCTGGGATGGCATTTGCACTGAAATACTGTTCCAGTCTCTCAACCCAGGAAGTCCAGGATGTCTGTTCTCCAAACTCACTTAATGTCCCGATTAATGACATTTTCCTGCTGGGATCTGTGATTGCTTTTATCCAGGTGACAATCCACAATGTCTTTGTCTCTCTCTCAGACTGATAGACACTTTGTAAATCCCATCCTCGTCGCCACTGTTATATCCTCTGTGTTGTGAGGGACACAAGACTCTGGGCTGGAACAATGGATGTTTATTCAGTACAGCCTGTACACTGCAACATGCATCTCAGGACATTACATATCTCTGTTTCTTACATGTGGTCTCTCTAAGATGGCTACTATACCCCTTGACCCTTGTCATCACTGCTGGGTGGAGCCAGCCTTAAAGTGCCAGTACATGTGAAACCCTTCAGGTATAACAGGGACACCACTTGCTGTGTTGGGGACTCTGATGGGGCACCTGCTGTGGAGTGGGAGGGGGGAGTAATAAGTATGTTGGATTTAGTTATTGTGCACTTTTTTTATGTATATTAATTGATTTTATGGTACAGTGGTGTTTTTTGCAAATGTTCAATTGTTGAAAATATTCTAATTTTATGCACATTATATGCAACAGCAGTATTTGCACTGTAAACATTTTTTATTTATATAACGTGTGGGTGAACTTAAACTGTATCGCTATGTTGTGGTTCCTGTAGGCTTTGCGTGCATGCGCGCGGGGGGTGGGGTTTGGGGGCCTCCATGTCCATTTTGCTTGGGGCCCCCAAATTCCTTCAAACGGCCCTGGTGCCGTGCATTATCATGCTGCAACATGAGGTGATGGTTGTGGATGAATGGCACAACAATGGGCCTCAGAATCTCCTCATGGTATCTCTGTGCATTTAAAATGCCATTAATAAAATGCCCTTGTGTTCGTTGTCCATAGCATAATCCCACCACCACTATGGGCCACTCGATCCACAACGTTGACATCAGCAAACTGCTCACACAATGCCATACACACTATCTGCCATCTGCCCTGTACAGTGAAAACTGGGATTCATCCGTGAAAAGAACACCTTTCCAAAGTGCCAGACGCCATTGAAAATTAACATTTGCCCACTCGAGTCGGTTACAACAACGATCTACAGTTAGGTCCAGACCCTGATGAGTACGACGAGCATGCAGTTGAACTTCCCTGAGATGGTTTCTGATAGTTTGTGCAGAAATTCTTTGGTTATGCAAATCAATTGTTGCAGCAGCTGTCCGGATGGCTGGTCTCAGACGATTTTGGAGGTGAAGATGCTGGATGTGGAGGTCCTAGGCTGGTGTGGTTACACGTGGTCTGCGGTTGTGAGGCTGGTTGGATGTACTGCTAAATTCTCTGAAACGTCTTTGGAGATGGCTTATGGTAGAGAAATGAACATTCAATTAAAGGGCAACAGCTCTGGTGAACATTCCTGCAGTCAGCATGCCAAATGCACGCTCCCTCAAGACTTGTGACATCTGTGGTATTGTACTGTGTGATAAAATTGCACATTTTAGAATGCCCTTTTCATTGTGGCCAGCCGAAGGCACACCTGTGCAATAAACATGCTCTCTAATCAGCATCTTGATATGCCACACCTGTGGGGTGGATTATCTCGGCAAAGGACAAGTGCTCACTAACAGATTTAGCCCTGGTTCACACTGGGCTGCGGGAGTGAAGCTGTGCGAGTTCAGCTGAATTTGCACGATTTCACTCCCGCCGGCAGTCCCGATTTCGGCCGCGATTTAAGAGACATCTGTGCAGGTTTCTGCACAGATGTCTATGTAAATCGCGGCCGAAATCGCAAAAAGTAGTACAGGAACTACTTTTTGAAATCGGTGCAGCGCCGCAGATGCGGTGTCGCACCGATTAGGACAGTGTCATTGCCGACAATTGGCGGCAAATGCCGCCGATCTGAGATGCGATTTCACATGTGAAATCGCATCTCAAATCGAAGGAAATCGTACCCAGTGTGAACCTGGGCTTAGACAGATTTGTGAACAATGTTTGAGAGAAAGAGGCCTTTTGTGCACATAGAAAAAGTCATAGATCTTTGAGTTTAGATCATGATAAATAGGGGCAAACACAAAAGTGCTGCATTTATAATTTTGCTTAGTGTGTGTGTGTGTGTAATATATATATATATATATATATATATATAAAAATAAATACACTGCAACTAACTAAATAACCTGCCTGCCTAATCTAGTTAAAGCTATTTCTCTGTCCACGCCAACAACACTACACGCGGCTGCTCTGTAAGCAGCCTTATATAGTGTGGAGCGAGGACTTCGGCCCCCTGAGCCATGGTTGGCCAAAAGCACCCTGCCTTTGGCCAATTATGGCTCTCTCAGCATGCTGTGATTGGCCACAAAGCATGCAGGTCGGGTTCATGCTTTGGCCAATCATCAGACGCTAATGCACTGCGATCTCTGGGGCATTCCGCAGCACACAAATTTTCCGGCACTCGAACATCAAGCTCATCCCTAATATAGATATGTGAACCTTTATAGGTGCAAACATAAAAATAATGGTAAGGCACAGGACTCTGTGGAAGTTCACACAAAATAGTATGTACAAACTTTATGCCACACAATTGTTATTCAATATATTGCTTTGAATTCTGATGTGCTAATAGACTAACATTCTAACTAATTCTAACTAACATAGACTAACATTCAGAGATCTAACTCTTTTAGCAGTGTGATATGTCCTTTTCTTTGGCACCTTCTAAAGTGGCTTCCTCTACTGGCTATCCACTGTACGGCGCTCCTTATAGCAGGGTTATTGCAAGTTGTGTTTTGGCCTAGGACACTGGTGGTACCTGAGAAGACCGAGGTTATAGTTGTGGGTACTTCCTTCCTTCATTAAAGAAAAAAAGGTAATTCTGCAGAAATGTAATACCTCCAGCATAACCAGATGTAGATGTATTTCACAAGTCTATCTTGTATTATAATGGATGAGTTCCTCCAGGTTCACAACCTTTACCAGTCTAATAAACCAGTGTTACTTTGTTGGCCACTTGGGGTGATTTGTCTCATACAGAGATCTACCGTTTATGCCGTTGGGGTCACTGTATATGCTGAAATTAGAAATTTGAAGCCAATTGTGCATTCTTTATTGTGTCCATGTTGGTTGACTTCAACATGCCAATAAACTTTGTAATACTTTTATGACTTTACCTTGCCAATAGAGTCTGTTATTCTTTTATAGAGTTTGAGCCTAATTTTTGTGCGCTTGCTGAGGTTTACAGAAAGGTATATTGGTGGAAACAGTGAGGTTGAGGTCTCATACAGGGCTAGAGAAGAGCAGAGGACCCAAATCTACCAGTGGCTCCTGCCGGGGGGGGGGGGGGGGTTGGGGGTTACACTACATGTGGTGGCTCGTCCAGGAGTGCTCTCATCCAAGTGCCAGTGAGTCAAATAACAAGCCAGAAGAAGGAGACATGTGGCCCCATGGCAGCTGCTGAGGGGTGCCAAGAACAAAATGGCTAACCGGAACTATGTGTGGTGCTTGATATATTTAGGGGTGCCTGGTTTGAAGAGTAAAGTTAGACAGACATTAGTAGCATTGATTCCAGGCCACCAGGTTTTCATCCTTGATGTGAAGTCAAATCCAGATACCTTTCACATGTCCTTACAGAACAGAAGAAAGGGATTCCTGCCGTGTTGCAAGGGGGAAGTCTCTACCTGACTGATTCAGTCAAGGCTCAGATAATCCAACTAGGCAAGCCAGGGGCCGAACCCAGAAAGTTCTGGGCGAGCCACACCTGACCCAAGGGTAGCCACCTTCACCCCTGACATGACATCAGGAAACATTGGTTATTTTCTGGCAAGTCTCCCACATCCTCAAGGAGGACGACTATGATACTTGGATCATCCAAGTCATTTAGGGGTGGGAAGTGGCCGACACTATCAAGAGGCAGAGGGAATGAGAGCCTATGAGCCACAGCTTCAGACGTAATTTGGAATCTGAAGCATGACAGGCTGGGGTGCACCGCTTCTGAGTACCTGGAGGCTCTTCGGGAGACATATGGGAGAACTGTACCAAGCTGATCTACCTCTTCAAGCATAATTATCAACGAGAAAATGTGAAGCTGTCGGACTATGTCAGGCAACTAGACAAAATTCTTTACCAGGTGATGGTGAAAGACGGTTTATAAGACACAGCTGTAGTAATTTTATAGTGTCTGAATGCAAGCAAGCAGAGGTGACAAGATGGGGGAGTATTCAGTGTTTACAAAGTGTTTGTTACCTCAGCATTTCATATTCCTAATATGTGTCTGTGATACCATGTACTTGTATGAAAAAGTATACTATTCTCTTTGTATTGCTTTCTTTGTGTGAATTCCCTGGTGTTCCTGCCAGTCCTATTGGCTTTTCTATTAAAAACTGACCACACTAAGCAGGAGAACATGTAACAATTAAACTGGGTAGTAGGCACAACAGCAAACACACAAACATAGATCAAAGAAAGGGGTTTTGTTTAAAAAAAAATTGAGAAAGTCTCATGGAGGAAGTCCATACACTTGTGTCATCTACTAATCCAAAGCGCAGGCCACTCTGCAGTAAACAGATAAAAAGAAGAGAAAGAAGCGCCACTAAGTGTAGTATTAGGTACAATTTATTATAGCCCCCATATTTAGTTACTCACAAGAGGTGTATATATATATATATATATATATATATATATATATATATATATATATATATATATATATATATAAAAGAGCCTGTATTATATCTACCTCTTGTGAGTAACCCAATGAATGAATGAATGAGTGAGTGACTTGTATAGCGCTACACAAGCGAACTGAATCGCCTCTAGGCGCTTTTTGCAGCCAGTGTCTGCTTGGCTGGTGCGGTCATTTTACCCTGTAGGAATTCGACACACATATATACATATGGTTGCTATAATAAATTTGACCTAATACGACACTTAGGCCTCGTACAGACGAGGGGACAGTCCGCTGAAAACCTTTTCAGCGGACATGTCCCCTCGGAGATTTCTGTCTGATGGTTGTACACACCATCAGACAGAAAGCCCCGCATACACGATACGCGGGGACGTGGCCGCGGCGATGTGCGCGGCCCTGGAAGTTCAAAGCTTCCACGCATGCGTCAAATCACTTTGACGCATGCGAGGGATGGCAGCCGATTGGACATGTACGGTGAGTCTGTACAGACGACTGAACATGTCCGACGGACAGGCTTCCAGCGGACATGTTTCTTAGCATGCTAAGAAACATTTGTCCGGTGCAAAATGGTCGGCTGGACAAATGTCCGCTGGAAACCTGTCCGGTCGGCTGTAAACACACGACCGAACATGTCTGCTGAAACTGGTCCGCGGACCAGTTTCAGCAGACATGTTCGGTCGTGTGTACAAGGCCTTAGTGGCGCTCCTTTCTCTTCTTTCTATCTAAGCAGGAGAACACAGCAGTGGTCAGTTCTCTAGCTGTGCTGGGAACTCAGCCTACTCTCCTATAATGATCAAACTTGTCTTGACAGCCCCCCCCTCCTCATCACAGCCTTTTACTGGGAAGCTCAGTGTTCTGTTGTTACTCCACCCCCCAGCTCTTATGCAGCTGAGAACAGAGGGAACGTGATCATTTCTAAAAAAAAAGGGGGGGGGTATTTATAATGTTCTTTTTCATATATCTATACACAAATGTTTTGCCTTCTGTTTCAATTTGAAACTGAATAGGCTGGTTTACAAGATGATTGTTTACAATCACTTTAAGTCTTCTGTGGAAAATGATTGTCATGATTGAGTGGGGAAAAGGATGGTTTATGAGGTGTAAGGTGATATTTTAATTTCTGAGTTATGTTCCTTCCTTCCAGGTTACATTGGGGCAGTCCCAAGGTATAAAAAAAAACTTAAGGCCTCATACACACGATAGGTTAACCAGAGGACAACGGTCTGAAGGACCGTTTTCATCGGTCCAAACCGATCGTGTGTGGGCCCCATAGGTTATTTTTTTTTTTTTTAAATTTAACTCTTTTTATTATAAGGCAAAATAATACAATACAAAATACAAAAACAATAATATAACCCGACAATCACAATCCTATCTATCATTATGCATCCCCTATTACCTTTTGGTCAAAGTCAGGCATATATCTCTTTCATTCATATCTTTCTCCCCCCCCCCCAGATTCCCGGGAGGGGCATCCAAGAAAAACAAAACACTAACACACAGAACAAAAACAAAACAAAACAACAACAACAACAACAACAAAAAAAAAAAAAAATTTTAACAGGAAAAAGGGTCGAAAATCAAAAGTCAAAAGTTTCCTCGCCCCCAACCCCTCTACAATTCTGTATTTTCCCAAATAGCTATACACATACCACTTTAACGTTCTCGATCTTCTTCTATAACGCTCGACCCAACCCTCCTTAAGCCTCTCCTCTGGAGTCCGTATAGGTCTTCCAGGGTATCCACGTTCTTAAGTATTTTCCTTTTTGATATTGTGCTGTCAGGACTAGCTCTTCTAGTTTGCTTATTTCCTTAACTCTACCAATCCACATCTCCACTGTTGGTGGGCTTAATGACTTCCACATCTTTGTTATACATGCCTTTGCAGCATCTAAGAGGTGGCGTATAATTGTTTCCCTGTAGTCTTTTTCTGATATTTGATTTAAATGTAGAAGGTAGAATTCTGGATCTTCAGGAATCTCATGTTTTGAACAGAGCTGAAGAGCTCTTTTAATCTCTAACCAAAAACTCCTCAACCTTGGGCAGTCCCAAAATATATGTAACATCGTTCCTTTACTTTCCTGGCACCTCCAGCATTTATCCGTTACCTCTGAGAAAATTTTATTTAGTCTTTCTGGTGTCCTATACCATCTCGTAAAGATCTTATAATTTGTCTCTTGTATTCTCACGCAGATTGATGTCTCGTGTGTTCGCCTATATATGCATTGACGCTGTTCCAGACTAAATGTCTTCTCTAATTCCCTTTCCCAGTCTTGAACGCACTTCGGAAGGTGGACTCCTGATTGCGTTAGTAACTCATAACTTATTGAGAGAGTATGTGCTAATGTTCCTTGTTCGTTACACATTATCTCAAATCTCCTGAGGGGTCTTTCGAAGTTCTCAGGATTCGGCAGGGTATTCAGGAAGTGAACCATCTGAAGTGCGCTCCAAAATTTTAGACAAAATATCTTTTCTGTTTCCATCAGTTCCTCTATTGTTACCCATCTCCCCATTTGGATATACCTCGCTACTTGTGTGCATCCTCTGATCCTTAGATGCCGGAATGCTCCGTCTTCATATCCCAATGGGAAGAGGGGATTACCTATCACCGGGTATAGTGGGGAGGTCCTAAGGTCAATACCCATCATGGGTAATACTGTTGCGCAAATTCTCACCGTATTACCCACTATCGGGTTTTTATTCATTTCTTTCGGCGACGAGGCAAACCACCATGGTGCTCTTTCAATAGGTATTTTATATTGTGCCTGTTCAATTTGTACCCATAACTTCGTTTCTGAGTGTCTATTCCAATCTAGTAACCTATTCAAATGTGCTGCGTAATAGTATTTCCGTATATCTGGGACTCCGAGTCCTCCCTGCTGCTTAGTACACATTAATTGTTTCCTTTGTATCCTGGGGTTTTTATGTGCCCATATAAACTCAAAAATCACTCTCTGACATTGTTTAAGATACTTTGCTGGTATATGTATTGGGAGTGTTTGTAACAAATAGAGCATTTTCGGGAGTATGTTCATCTTAATAATATTGCATCGACCCAGCCAGCTATGGAAGCCCTGATTCCACTTATACAGTAAGATCTTCACTTTTTGCAATAAAGGTGGGAAATTCAACTCAAAGATCTTATCCACCTTTCCAGCTAATTGTATACCTAGGTATGTCAGTGCTCTATCTGTCCATTTAAACTTAAATTTTTGTTTAAGATATGTTATCACTGTATGCGGGGCATTTACTCCCATCGCTTCTGATTTGTTAAAGTTGATACGTAGGTTCGATAGAACTCCGTATCTCTCAAATTCCTTCATTAATTCCGGGATTGAGATCAGCGGGTTTACAAGGGTGAACAACATATCATCTGCATAGGCTGTAATTTTACAATGGTTCTTCCCTATTTGTATACCTGAGATATTTGAGTTTGAACGTAACGTGCACAGAAAAGGCTCTAATGACAGGGCGAAGAGGAGTGGGGATAGAGGGCATCCCTGTCTTGTCCCGTTTGAAATCCGGAAAGGCTCTGACAGTATTCCATTAGCCCGTACCTGAGCTGTTAAACCTGAATACATGGAAGATATCCACTTTATTATGTTATTCCCAAAGCCTCCGTGTTTTAGGACTGCCCACATAAAACTCCAGTTCACCCTGTCAAAGGCCTTCTCTGCGTCTGTGTTCAAAAGTATGCATTGCGTCTGTGTTGTATTCACTATCTGCACCAGGTTAATAGCCTTAGTTGTATTATCACGTGCCTCCCTAGTAGGAACAAATCCCACCTGGTCCAGATGTACTAAATCTGGGATATATTGTTGTATCCTATTTGCTAAAACCTTAGCCAAGATCTTCACGTCCGAATTTAATAGCGAGATTGGTCGGTAACTCCCACAAATAGCTAGGTCTTTCCCCTCTTTTGGTATCAACGAAATATACGCTAGCAAAGTATCTTTGGCTAAACTGGCCGACGTCCCTACGGCATTAAATAATTTAACCATATATTCTGATATTGAGGGAAATACAATTTTATAGTATAGACCTGTAAAACCGTCCGGTCCGGGAGCTTTTCCCATTTTCATTGTATTCACTGCTAATTTAACTTCCTCCACGGTTATAGCGTCATCTAGCTTCTGTCTATCTGCTTCTGATAGTCTTGGTATTGCTGATTCTATTAAATACTGGTCAATTTGCTCGCTAGTCAGGGGCTTGCTCTGTATGTTATAAAGAGAGTGATAGTATTCTTGAAATTCCCTCGCTATATCCTTTGGTTTTGTGACCTTCGGTTTCTTAGGTGGGTTGATACGTGGGATGTAATTACTCAGTTTCTGTTCACGTAAAAGTCTAGCCAATCTTTTCCCACATTTATCTCCTGACTCATATTCAAACTTTTTGCATCTCTGCATTGCCGCTCTTACTTTATAGTATAGAATGTCTGTAATTTCAGTTCTTTTACTAACCAGCTCTTTCTCTACGTGTGGTGACCGTGTTTGCTTGTGTTTGCCCTCCAAGATAGCTAACTCTTTCAATAGCCTATTTAATTTTTCAGTGCGTTTCCTCTTGATCCTAGCTCCGTGTTTAATTAATACACCTCTAATTACTACCTTATGAGCTTCCCAGATAATTCCGGGGTCGCACTCTGGAGTGTCATTGGTATTAAAATAAAACTTCAACTCTTTAATTACTTCTTCTAGGACCTCGTTATCGTGGAGCAAACTCTCGTTTAGTCTCCACTGATTTGTTCTGGTCTGTCTTATATCTTTTAATTCATATACCATAAAGATCGGAGCATGATCCGACCAGGTAATGGATCCTATTTTGGTTGATTGTACAAAGTGTAATTGGGCATGCGGAATAAGGAAAAGATCTATACGAGAGTATATTTTATGTGGGGCGGAGTAGAACGTATAGTCTTTTTCTTTATTATGCATCAGCCTCCATATGTCAATCAGTTGATTTTTGTACAAAGTTTGCGTGATGCGGTTTCTCACGCCAAAAGATATAGATGATTTTCCCGATGAGGTATCCTCTTTGGGATCTAGCGGAATATTCAGGTCCCCTCCCAGAATCAGATGTCCTTCTGTAAACTCTAAGGCCGGGTACTCACGAGCAAACATGTATGGTGAAAGCGGTCCGTCGGACCGTTTCCACCATACATGTCTGCCAGAGGGCTTCTGTACGATGGTTGTACACACCATCGTACAGAAGTCCGCGCGTAAACAATACGCGGGGCGTGTCCGCGGTGTCGCCGCGTCGATGACGCGGTGTCGCCGCGACAATGACGCGGCGACGTGGGCGGCCCGCCTTTAAAATGCTTCCACGCATGCGTCGAAGTCATTCGACGCATGCGAGGGACGGCGGGCGCCTGGACATGTACGGTAGGTCTGTACTGACGACCGTACATGTCCGAGCGGGCCGAATTCCAGCGGACTGTTTTAAAACAAGTCCACGAATATTTGTCTGCTGGGAAAAGGCCCGGCGGGCAAATGTTTGCTGGAATTCGGCCCGCTCGCGCCCACACACGACCAAACATGTCTGCTGAAACTGGCCTGCGGGCCAGTTTCAGCAGACATGTTTGGTCGTGAGTACGGGGCCTAATAGGCGTTTAATTGTTTTGTCTAAAAATAATTCTTGGTGTTCATTTGGAACATACACAGTGGCCAATGTTACCACTGTTCCTCCTATTTTGCCCTTCACAAAAAGGTATCTCCCTTTCGGATCTCTCATTGAATCTACATATGTCCATTGAGTTCTCTCTGCTATTAGGATAGACACCCCCCTTGACTTTGCCTCTTGATTTGTCGCGTGGTATACTATTGGGTATATCCTGTTCTTTAGGATTGGAATTTTATCCTCTCTAAAATGTGTTTCCTGTATATACGCCACATCAATTCCTGATCTTTGAAGGTCATCTAGGAGGACCCTCCTTTTTTGGGGTATATTCAACCCCTTCGCATTTATTGATATTATATTTACTTTCTCCATCTTATTTTACTTTGTCCTCGTTCCCGTATTTATTGAGAATGTAGGCATGGGGGAGAGGAAAAAAAAAAAAAAAAAAAAAAAAACCTTTTTTTAACCTTAGGTTAAAAAAATGGCAACTTGCTTTAAAATTTATGCACAACCATCGGTTAAAAATCCACGCATGCTCAGAATCAAGTCGACGCATGCTTGGAAGCATTGAACTTTGTTTTTTTCAGCACGTCGTTGTGTTTTACGTCACCGCGTTCTGACACGATCATTTTTTTAGCTGATGGTGTGTAGGCGCGACTGATCATCAGTCAGCTTCATAGGTTAACCTAGGACAACGGTCCTTCAGACCGTTGTCCTCTGGTTAACCTATCGTGTGTATGAGGCCTCGGGGTCCATTCGCACCAGAACCTGGTGCAGCAAACCCGCGTTTGTGCACGTTTCCCACACCATGTTCAAAAGTGTACAGTACAACCTGCTGTGGGTGTCAATGTATTCCTAACGACATTCTAAATGTGAGGTGAATTCAAACTGAACAGGAATGCAGTGCGGTTGTTCATAGTGTGAACTTAGGCTTAAACTGGGTACACACGGGCCGTAAAATCGGTCAGTTTATCAGCCAACTATCGGCCCGTGTGTAAAGCTCCTTGCGTGACAGAAGCCTGGCTCATGACCAGCTTCTATTGAACAAGCATGCTGGAAAACCAACGATTACTGTGTTTTGATGGGGGGCAGTCCCCCTGTCAGAACAAAATATATCCCCGGGGAGATCGCCGTACTAACATCAGATGTGTTAGGCCAGCCATACACAATGCAAATTTCTCCTGCCGAGCAATTGTTTGCTCCTTGCAGGGGTGGTCAGAGGAAGCTGCCCCCACCGGGAGAAGACAGTGATTATCTCTAGCGGCTATAGCAGCCAGTAGTCACAATCGTAATAGAATCCGACAGGCTGATTGTACCCAAGTTGATCATTCAATCAACTTGGAACATTCAGCCTGCCCATTAAGGGACTGAATCTTCGCTGGAGCCTGCTGAACTGACCGAGATTCGAACCGTGTATGGCTGGCCTAAGTACGGCGATCTGTAAGTTAAAGGGCTTGTAAATGTAAATTTTTTTTACCTAAATAGCTTCCTTTACCTTAGTGCAGTCCTGCTTCACTTACCTTTTCCTTCGATTTTGCTTTTAAATGTCCTTATTTCTTCTGAGAAATACTCACTTCCTGTTCTTCTGTCTGTAACTCCACACAGTAATGCAAGGCTTTCTCCCTGGTGTGGAGTGTCGTGCTAGCCCCCTCCCTTGGACTACAGGAGAGTCAGGACACTCTCTACAATGCAGATAGAGAAAGGAGCTATGTGTTAGTGGGCGTCCTGACTCTCCTGTATTTCAGGGGAGGAGTCGAGCACGACACTCCACACCAAGGAGAAAGCCTTGCATTACTGTGTGGAGTTACAGACAGAAGAACAGGAAGTGAGCATTTCTCAGAAGAAATAAGGACATTTAAAAGCAAAATCGAAGGATGAGGTAAGTGAAGGAGAACAAAATCTTACCTTTACAACCCCTTTAAGGTGACCAGACTTTTTAAATGAAATCCGGGGACATATTTTTTTTTTTTACTAGTAATGGCCACAATCAGCAAATCTCTGCCCGTCGCCGTTGCCGCCCACCTCACAGCCTGTCAAGTCTTACGCTCCGGTCCCCGGCTACTACTGGGTGGGGAGTGGAGGAAGATCACTTCGCCAGGGAAGGCAAGGAGATAAGCAGGCAGGTGGCTGGCCGGGACTTGAGCCAACGCAGAAGAACATGCGAGCGGAGCTGAATGGGCATGCGCCCGAAACTGAAGAAATATTCCCTCCGCTCCAACCAGCACATGATCATCAGAAAGGGGCACAGTTAATGGAAAAAAACACACCCCCCCCTAAGCTAGTAGGAGCAGCGGAGTGAGTGTGTGAAATTCAGAATTTTGTTTTTAATTCTGCACTGACTGTCTTTGAAATTGCCTAAGCCCCTGTTCAAATCCAATCTGGGGACAAAACTGGGGACAGACTTGGTCCAGGGACACTTCCTCAATCCAGGGACTGCCCCCAGAAACCAGGGATGGCTGGTCACCCTACTGTAAGTCCTTTTTTTTTTTTAACATTCAATTTGCTGGTTTGAATGCAACAAAAAAAAAACTTCCTGTGTGTGCCCAACATCACAATATATTCCATTAGTATAGGCTGCAGGCACAGGAATGATCCAACACAATGTGCCATTTCCTTTAACGCATTATATAAACAAGAAACACAATAGACAACAAGAAACATTTGCAAAGTACTTGACTCCACTGACTAGATCTGTTAGCCTTGTCAGGAAATTGCCTTGGCTGTGCACCATGTTCTTATTTTATTACTGGATTTCCTGTATTAACTATAAAGTGTTAGCAACACTCTGTGCTATGGCAGCATACAAACTGTCCGACTGGCTGCAGCCAATGTGTGTCGCCAGAATGCCGCAGAAAAACCCTTGACGCACACCATCTACATCCAGTTGGTCAGATGTGTAGAAATCTGACAGCCAATGCTGACCATACACAGTGTGTGCAGGGAGCATTTAGAACTGCAAGAAAAATCGACTGGTGGCTGCCCACGTGTAGCAGTATGATCAGGGGGCAGCCTGGTCAGAGAGGAATGGGGGTGTTACTATCCGAGCTGAAGAGAGCTTGATGCTGGAAGGACACCTGTTGCCTCTGATCCTGCTGTGTGAGCTTGCCTGAATTGGGACTTTACTTTGTTATATGCTGTGGCTGGGACACTGAGCATATTTTACAAGGACTGTCTTATACTGCTAAGAAGAGTTTTTGTGTTTGAACTGCCTATGAAGACAAAGCCTGACAATTTTATGTTGCTTTTCCTGTTGCTTTTTGCTGAATAAAGCCTTTCAATGCTAACTGCCATGACAGCTTTTGGCCAGGAAAACTGTCCGTGTGTATGCTCCACGGCAGTTTTCCGGACAGGGAAACCGCCGGGAATCCTGGCAGGAAAAATGTTCTCTTTTTTCCTAAGACGATTCCCGCCGAGTTCCCTATGGGGAACACTGCAGTGGAGCATACACATGGCAGGGATTCCTGGCCAAAGCTCTCACCACAGTTTTCCAGACGGGAAAACTTTTTACCGCCGGGACTTCTGGTCGTGTATAGGGCTTGAGTTGACTAAACTTGTCTCCCAGCTGGCTGTTCACCCCTCTAATCCCTTACACCAGCCGTCACTAAATGGCGGCCCGCGGTCTGAGTCCGGCCCGAGTGCCGCTTCTGCCTGGACTGCCACTATGAGGCCCCGTACACACGTCCGAGGAACTCGACGGGCAAAACTCATCGTTTTGCTCGTCGAGTTCTGTGTGAAGCCGCCGAGGATCTCGGTGAGCCAACTTTCCTCATTGAACAATGAGGAAATAGAGAACATGTTCTCTATTTGGCTCGACGAGGAACTCGTCCGCTTCCTCGGCCGAAAGTGTACACACGGCCGGGTTTCTCGGCAGAATTCAGCTCCGATCGAGTTTCTGGCTGAATTCTGCCGAGAAGCTCGGTCGTGTGTACGGGGCCTTACAGCAACAGCAAGCGTTGGTTTGCTGGGGTTTCCCCAGCAACCAGTGACGCTGCGTGCGTGCGCCTGCCCCCTGCTTCTCGCCGCAGGTCCAGATTAGGGGTGACTTACGGGCAGTGATTAGGGGTGTGACTTCACACGCGCGCGCCCCACCCCCTGCTTTTTGCAGTTCAAGGGTCCACTTCTGGCTCTCCTTGCAAGTAGGGGCGTGACATCACGTGCGCTCCGCCCCCTGCTGCTCGTGGTTCCCGGGTCCTGGCTCCTTATCTCTAAGCTTCCACCCCCTTCGGTATTTTAGTGCCCTCCTTCATTAAGGTATGTGGGCCATTAGTGATCACTAAAGTGCATATTTTTATTGTGCACACTGCTGGGCATATATTGTTAATGTTAAGGGACACTCTGATGGACCAATTTTATTTTAAGGGGCACGCTGATGGGTATATTTTTAATGTGGGTAGTGATGGGCATATTTTGTTAAGGGGCACACTGATGGACAAGTTTTTGTTGTGCCCATCAGAGTGCCCCTTAACATAAAATGTGCCTATCAGCGTGCACATTAAAAATATACCCATCAGCGTGCACCTTAAAATTAAATGTGCCCATCAGAGTGCCCCTTAAAATAGAAGGTGCCCATCAGCATGACCCTTATTTTATGTTAAGGGGCACGCTGATGGGCATATTTTATGTTAAGGGGCACGCTGATGGGCATATTTTATGTTAAGGGGCACGCTGATGGGCATATTTTATGTTAAGGGGCACTCTGATGGGCACATATTATGGTAAGGGGCACGCTGATGGACACATTTAATTTCAAGGGGTACGCTGATGGGTATATTTTTAATGTGCACAGTGATGGGCATATTTTGTTAAGGGACACACTGATGGACACATTGTCTTGAACCCATCAGAGTTCCCCGGCATGGACCGGCATAAGCGCGCCTAATTCAAATGAGGATGAGGGGGGCGTGTTTTATGTAAATTACTTGTGAACCGACGTGATTGACGTTTTTCTAAGAACGGCGCATGCGCCGTCCGTGTACATATCCTACTGTGCATTGCTCCAAAGTACGCCGCAAGGACGTATTGGTTTCGACGTGAACGTAAATTACGTCCAGCCCCATTCACGGACGACTTACGCAAACGACGTAAAATTTAGAAATTTCGACGCGAGAACGACGGCCATACTTAACATTGGCTAGGCCACCTAGGGGGCAGCTTTATCTTTACGCCGGCGTACCTCTTACGGAAACGGCGTATCTTTACTGCGACGAGCAAGCGTACGTTTGTGAATTGGCGTATCTAGTCATTTGCATATTCTACGCCGAACTCAACAGAAGCGCCACCTAACGGCCAGAAGAAATATTGCACCCTAAGATACGACGGCGCAGCTAGGTTTAAGTGTATCTCAGTTTGAGCATACACTTAAACATACGACGGCTTAGATTCCGAGTTACGACGGCGTATCTACTGATACGCCACCGTAACTCTTTGTGAATCCAGCTATATGACTTTTGCGCAAAGCAATCAATAAACGCTTATTGTAAAAATATTTTTTACCAAAAAATATGTAGAAGAATACATATTGTCCTAAACCGATGAATTTTTTTGGGGGGGGATATTATTTATTATATAGCAAAAAGTAAAAAATATTGTTTGTTTTTTGTTTTGTTTCTTTTGTTTATAGCGCAAAGAAAAAAAAACTGCAAAGGTGATCACATGCCACTAAAAGAAAGCTCTATTTGTGGGAGAAAAGGGACATAAATTTTGTTTGGGTACAAAATTGCTTGGCCGCGCAATTGTCAGTTAAAGCGACGCAGTGCCGTATCACCAAAAATAGCCTGGTCATTAGCAGTAGAAGATTCCCATTCTCCCTCCTAACTATGTGAGAAAAACTTGGGATTATGGGTAAATCCTATCTTCTAGTTAAGAGGGCTGGGCTAGAAGGGAGCATGTGTCTTTTAACCACTTAAGGACCCCTTCACGCCGATATACGTTGGCAGAATGGCACGGCTGGGCAGAATCACGTACCTGTACGTGTCTCTTTAAGCCCAGCCGTGGGGTCGCGAGCGCGCCGCGACCCGGTCCTAAGCTCCGTGACCGTGCCCGCGGGACCCGATCGCCGCCGGTGTCCCACGATCGGTCATCGGAGCTGAAGAACGGGGAGAGGTGTGTAAACACACCTTCCCCGTTCTTCATTGTGGCAGTGTCATTGATCGTCTGTTCCCTGATATAGGGAAAGACGATCAATGATGTCACACGTCCAGCCCCTTCCCCCTACAGTTAGAAACACATATGAGGTCCCACTTAACCCCTACAGTGCCCCCTAGTGGTTAACTCCTAAACTGCAGTTGTAATTTTCACAGTAAATAGTGCATTTTTATAGCACTTTTTGCTGTGAAAATGACAATGGTCCCAAAAATGTGTAAAAATTGTCCAATGTGTCCGCCATAATGTCGCAGTCACGGAAAAAATCGCTGATCGCCGCCATTAGTAGTTAAAAAAAATATTAATAAAAATGCAATAAAACTATCCCCTATTTTGTAAACGCTATAAATTTTGTGCAAACCAATCGATAAACACTTATTGCAATTTTTTTTACCAAAAATATGTAGAAGAATACGTATCGGCCTAAACTGAGGGAAAAGAAAAATGTTTTTTTATATATTTTTGGGGATATTTATTATAGCAAAAAGTAAAAAATATTGAATTTTTTTCAAAATTGTTGCTCTACTTTTGTTTATAGCGCAAAAAATAAAAACTGCAGAGGTGATCAAATACCAAACACCAAAAGAAAGCTCTATTTGTGGGAAAAAAAAGGACGCCAATTTTGTTTGGGAGCCATGTCGCACGACCGCGCAATTGTCAGTTGAAGCGACGCAGTGCCGAATCGCAAAAAGGGGCAAGGTCCTTAACCTGCATAATGGTCCGAGTCTTAAAGGGTCACTAAAGCTAAATAGCTTCCTTTACCTTACTGCAGTCCTGGTTTCATGTCCTCATTGTTCGTTTTTGCTTTGATGTTGCTGTAATTCCTCTCTGTTCTGGACACTTCCTGGTTGTCTGTTTCCTGATCACCACAGTACTGGGAGATTTCTCACTTTGGTGACTAATCAAGGAGGTGTGATTACTGTGTGTCAGCACCAATCCAGTTTCGTTTTCCAAAGCATCACTGCCCTCTATTGGCTCTTTGTCTCTGTACATCAGAGAACAGGAAACAACAGCAAAAACGAAACTAAACTGAAGGTAGATTATATGATTGGTTTTTATCTATTTTTAATCATTTTTAAAAGGAATCGGTTAACTATTATGTCTCTATACCCTGTAAACAGTCATTTCAGCTTAAAAAAAATTCCTTTAGTGACCCTTTAAGTGGTTAAGAAACATTCCCCCTTCTATGACACTGCAGTAAGAGAAGAGCCTCCACTGTAGCATTTTTATTGGACAGCTGGGGCCAATGGTACTTTACCATTGGTCCAAGGCTCCAAGCTGTCCATAGAGCTCAGCACCTCTGACAATAAGTGAGAGGCACTGTGAACTCATCCTCTCAGTCTGCTGCAAACAGTGTGCCAGCTTGTATTTAAACTGGCCACTCTCTATGTAGCTTCTGACAGGCTGCACAAGGATCCCCGTATCTCTGGAACCATAGGTCCCAGGAGCCCCACATTTTGACAAGTGGTGGAGTAGGACTTTTTTTTTTATATGTTTATGGCAGATGAGGCTCAGCCTCACCTGCCTGCACATCCCTGGTGTGGCTGTCCCTGCTCTATAAAAGTTGATCGCTTGATCAATTTCTGTCAAAGAGATGTGTTGGAAAACTTGGGTACTGACAGGTTTTTACTGTTACCCAAGGCTCCACTTAGGCCCCGTACACACGGGCGGATAATCCGCTGAAAACGGTCCGCCGGACCGTTTTCAGCGGACATGTCCGCCCGGAGATTTCTGTCTGATGGTTGTACACACCATCAGACAGAAATCCGCGCGTAAACAATACGCGGGGCGTGGCTGCGCCGCGACGATGATGCGGCGGCGTGGGCGGCCCTGGAAGTTCAAAGCTTCCACGCATGCGTCGAATCAGTACGACGCATGCGAGGGATGGCGGTCGGTCGGACGTGTCCGGTGAGTCTGTACAGCCGACCGAACACGTCCGAGGGACAGGTTTCCAGCGGATAGATTTCTTAGCATGCTAAGAAATTTTTATTCGCTTGAAAAACGGTCGGCTGAACAAATGTCCGCCGAAAAATGTCCGCTAGGCCGTACACACTACCGGATTTGTCTGCTGGAACTGATCCGCGCATAAATCCCAGCGGACAGATCCGGTCGTGTGTACGGGGCCTAAAGAGATTTTCCTTAATTTACTGTTATGCCACACTGTGGGCTGTGCTGTATATATAAAGAAGTGTCTGGAAAAACGGCCTTAACACTTCTGCGGACTCCTGAGGGCTTGGTACCTTTAGAGAAACATTTAAAGGAACCTCACCCTCTCATGGGGTCTTATATGATATCTAACATGTGCAACACAAACTAACCATTGACTCAATCAATATAAGGCCATTGGCCATAGTTAAAGGGTAACAAAACTGAGAAACAAACATTTAGGGTTAGTTCACACCAGAGTTGAAAAGGAATGCAGTCCGTGATTCCTGCGCGTTCCCCTGCAGTGAGATTTTGTAGCCTATTCATTTGAATGGGCTGCAATCGCACCAGAACGTGCAAAGATTATTGCTTGCACTACTTGCGCCGCACCAAATTGCACGGTACTGCGGTATGTTTGCGGTTCCATTAGCAATGTATTGCCACCCGCAACAGATTGCAAAGGCAGTGCATTTTAAACACAGTACGGGAAATGTGCATAGAAGCAGCCTTGTGTGAACCGTCCCTCAAAGAGGTCCTATGGTCCCAGCATGCACTTTCATTTTATAACATTACCAACAATAGTTATTTTTGACAATCCAGTACAAGCTTACTTGAAAAGTCATCTTTTATGTTGTGAATGCCCCCTTTTTATTAGATTAGTATTCTGTTAACAGAGGCCTTGTCCTGGGTGGAGGCATTGCCAACTTTGGGCTAGATTCACGTAGGGGGACGCAAGTTTGTGCGGGCGTAGCGTATCCTATTTACGGTACGCCTCCGCAACTTAGACGGGCAAGTGCAATATTCACAAAGCACTTGCTCCGTACGTTGTGGCGGTGTATCGTAAATCTGCCGGCGTAAGCGCGCCAAATTCAAATTGTCAAGAGGTGGGCGTGTTTTATGCAAATAAAACATGACCCCACGTAAATGACGTTTCTCACGAACGGCGCATGCGCCGGCCGTGAACGTATCCCAGTGCGCATGCTCCTAATCACGTCGCAAAAAGTCAATGCTTTCGACGTGAACGTAATTTACGCAAAGCCCTATTCGCGAACGACTTACGCAAACGACGTAAACATTTCAAAATTCGACGTGGGAACGACGTCCATACTTAACATTGGCTATGCCTCATATAGCAGGAGTAACGTTACGCCGGAAAAAGCCTTACGCAAACGACGTAAAAAAATAAAATCCGCCGGGCGCCAGTCGGATCTTAGCCTAATTTCGGCGTATCTTGCTTTCTGAATACAGAAAGAAGATACGCCGGCGCAGCTTTGAATTTACGCGGCGTATCTATAGATACGCCAGCGTAAATTCTTGCTGAATCTAGCCCTTTGTTATCAAACCCACTCTTCCAAAGGTGTTTTTTTTATTTACCTACACGTTTAGTGCAATATTCTGTTTGAGAGGGAAATTTGTCATAACACCCCCCCCCCCCCAAAAAAAAAGATGGGGCTACACTATGGTACCTTTCTGCCCGCAAACAGGAAGTCCTCTACTGTCTTGGTCTCCTGAAACGCCTCCGAGCAGCACTTTTGTAGTTCAGAAGACAAGCTCTATGAAATGTATGACACAGAAGTACCTACTCACATGGCATGCCCCTTAGTAGTTTCTAATCTATAATTCAACCAGACCTGTAACTGCCAGAAGTGGCCGTCGGATGCCTAATTTCTAGCCTATGATGGCTTTATGAGTTCTAGGCTAAAACTAGCTATAAAAACCAGACCATAAGGGACAGTGTTAACTAAAATTACAGGAGCTGCAAAAAAAAACTTTTTTAACTTTCCATCTATTAAATCTTTTGTCCTTGTTTTAACTTTAGATAGTAAAACATTTTTTTTTTTCTGCCAGTAAATACCTTATACAGCCCACCTTCTGTTTATTGTTCATTAGCCTAAGCTTATGGCATCATGTACAGCTCTCTCTCTCCAGGAAAGGGAGGGGGTGAGTTATAAGAGGGCCAATGAGAGCTGAAGGGCTGCAGAGCTGGAGGTGTCCCTCTGTGTGTCTGTGTAAATCCAGGAAGGGAACAGGCAGCAGCTTCAGCTGGCCACAGCTAAAATGGCTGCAGCCAGACTCACTGGAGGGAGATTTCTGCAGCATATTTGGCAAGTACAGAATCACAGTATATATAAAATAATATGCAAAGTGATTGGAAAGAAGCTTCAGAATGGCAAAGAAGTTTTTATTACAAATTATGTGAGCAGACTGCAGTTCCTCTTTCTTTCTGTGATGCAGGAAGGTGACCACTACACACATACCGGAGCACAGTAGCACAGACCTAGCTATCTGGCACTGTGCATGTGAGATAACTATAGGACAGAGATAAGTCTGTCACAAGGATTTAAATACACACCCAAGAAGCTTTGGTCAGGTGCAGTTAAAGAGTTAGAACATGGGAATACTTGCCTTCTAATCTCTGCTCTGTTTCCTTCCTCTGAGTTCTTTTTTTTAATCCAGCCTACCAGAGACAGGAAGTTTAATTAAATGTGTATATTGATAGCACAAGTATTCACAATTACAGACAGAAGAGAGCAGCAGATCGCTACATATGATGTTGCATTTTTACCAGGTCCACTTTGATATATTGCAGCTTGGTGGCTGCACTCATTTTAATTTCCCAGGCTCAGGTCATCTTAACGCCCATGTCCAGGTAAATGTTAATCCTTCCCCCATCCTCCCCTTCAACCTGCCCTACACATGTTGTATTACTTCATGAAGAAAGATACAGTACATTCACCTAGGTCTGCCTTCCAAATCCCCCACTGGGTTCTTGAGATAGTGATCTCTTCTGGATCCTGGGAGAACCCTGCCACTGCACAGCCAATAGGAAGTGTCCATGTCATGCAGGGAGTGAGTTGTACACCAAAAGAAGGACCCTGCCTCTTGTAAGCAGAAGCAAGAGTTAGTGGTTGTAAACCATGTCCTATACCAAGTGAAGTGAAGAGCCTCAGATTATACACAGAGATGAAACAAATCTCCCTACATAAGTTTTACTTGTATATCTGCTGTCTTTCCCTTTCTATGTATATTAGAAGTGTTACAAATCTTGTTACAAATTTGTCTTCCTATTTCAGAAGTGGGAGGGGGAGTCTGGGCATACACTGAGTGAAAGCTGATTGGAGGAAAGGCACACACCCCCACTCCACATAGGCAGAGGACTGAAGAAACTTGCAGAGCTGTGCTGTGAATAGACAAGCTCTCTCTCTTTCTCCAAGTTCCCTCCCCAACACAAATTTCCAGCTGCTTTTATCTCTTGTGTCAAAGAATGAGTCAGAAGTAGGGATGAGCTTCGAGTTTGAGTCGAACTCATGTTCGACTCGAACATTGGCTGTTGGCCTGTTCCGCGAACAGCGAACAATTTGGGGTGTTTGGGGCAAATTCAAAAAACGAATTTGTAAAAGTCTGTGGGAGAAATCTAAAGTTTAAATCTAAAGTGCTACTATGCAAGTAATTGTCCTAAAAAGTGTTTGGGGACCTGGGTCCTGTCCCAGGGGACAAGTATCATTGCAAAAAAAAGTTTTAAAAACTACCGTTTTTTCGGGAGCAGTGATTTTAACCACTTCAATACCGCACATAGACATATGACGTCTAGAAAGGGGATCTCCCATCCCGGGTGGACGTCATATGACGTCCTTTACTTTGTGCAGTGATATCTAAATGATGCCTGCAGCTAGAGGCATCATTCAGATATCATTGTGTTTCGGCGGCGATCCTGCGCACCATAAGAACGATCATAGCGGCGGTTCCACCGCTTGATCGTTTTTATAGGTGGCGGGAGGGGACATTCCCCCCTCCCGCCGCCATCCGGTGCTTCTCCGTGCTCTCTCGTGCCAGTCATCTCTATGACCGTCGGAGGCCCGGGCGCGATGTGATGACGTCACGCCTGGGTACTGGAATGTAAACAAAGCTGCAATTATGGCTAGTAAGCATGAGATCTGTGAATTTTTTCACGATCACATGCTTTCCAGCCTGGAGGAGAGATGTGGGGTCTTATTGACCCCGCATCTCTCCTTAAAGAGGACCTGTCACACACTTTTCCTATTACAAGGGATGTTTACATTCCTTGTAATAGGAATAAAAGTGATAGAAAAAAAAAAAAAGTCTTGACCACGTATGTACAGTCGTTCAAACCACATATGTGAGGTATCATCGCGTGCGTTAAAGCGTGTGCAACAATTCTAGCACTAGACCTCCTCTGTAACTCTAAACTGGTAACCTGTAAATTTTTAAGTAACGAAGTTTGGCGCCATTTCATGAGTGTGCGCAATTTTAAAGCATGACATGTTAGGTATCTATTTACTCGGCGTAACATCATCTTTCATATTTTACAAAAAAATTGGGCTAACTTTACTGTTTTGTTATTTTTTAATTAATGAAACAATTCTTTTTAGAAAAAAAATGGCGTTTGAAAAATGATTGCGCAAATACAGTGCAAGATAAAAAGTTGCAATGACCGCCATTTTATTCCCTAGAGTGTCTGCTAAAAAGAAATATATATAATGTTTGGGGGTTCTGAGTAATTTTCTAGCAAAATAATGATGATTTGTACATGTAGGAGAGACGTGCCAGAATAGGCCCGGTATGGAGGTGGGTATAAAAGCCCTGTATTGAAGGGGTTAATAATGCTTAAAGTGAAATATTCCTTTAAATTTCGTACCTAGGGGAGTGTATAGTATGCCTGTAAAGCAGCTCTTGTTTACCGTGCTTAGAACTGTCTCTGCACAAAGTGTAATTTCTGAAGGGAAAAAAAGTCATTTAAAATCACTCGTGGCTATAATGAACTGTCGGCTCCCGGCAATACAGAGAAAAGTCATTCATAAAAAAAAAATTCTATTACCAGGCCCTTCAGGGTCTGTGACCCCTCAAAGCACCATGTCCCCATGTTGATGGGGACAAGGGCCTCATCCCCACAACCCTTGCTCGATGGTTGTGGGGGTCTGCGAGCAGGGGGGTTATCAGAATCTGGAAGACCCCTTTAACAAAGGGGACCCCCAGATCCCCCCCCCCCTATGTGAATTGGTAATGGGGTACATTGTACCTCTACCATTTCACAAAAAAAGTGTAAATGATTGTAAAAAATAAAACTCAGACACCGTTGGTAAAGTCCTTTATTAAAATAAAAAAAAATTAAAAATTACAGCGGTGGTAATGCATTTTCGGTCTCCTCTCCAACGCTGTTGATATCCTGTGATGGGTGATCTCCTCTCCGGGGTCCAGCGATGAGAAGATTTCCTCCTTATCCAGGATCCAGCGATAAGATGTCCATCCAGGGCACGCATCACCTGTCAGCCCGGGGAATGACGCGGCTTCAGCAGTGACAGCTCTTATGTAGGTGAGGGCGGGGCCATCCGTCACATGACCTCGTCCCCCTCTGACGCAAGGAAAAGCCCAGGCTTTCCCAGTGACATGCGGGTGACCCTGGCCCCCTCTGATGTAACGCAGGTTTGCCGCTTCTCCACCGCGTCTTCCCATTGAAAGCAATGGGAAACCGCGGCTATACCGCCGGCAATGCACCTCTGCAGCCGCTAGCGGGGTAAACCTGCACCGCTAGCGGCCGAATACCGCCGCAATTCCGACGGTAAAGCGCCGCTTTACCGCCACCGCACCTCCTGCCCCAGTGTGAAAGGGGCCTAATCTAACTCCGAAAAAACTGTCTGTTGTCTGTGAGTTCGGAGCAACACTCCCCCCATGGTCTCCTTGATTACTTCAGGTACTGCTTTAATTCTCGTTTAATACATGATTAATTTAGCTTTTTCCCCCTTTCTGTATAATTCAAGTACTATCACTAGATGTAATACATGCTGTATTGTCAAAAAACGTAGGGCCAGATTCACGAACAATTACGGAGGCGTAATGTATCCACTTTACGTTACTCCGCCGCAAGTTTTCATCGTAAGTGCTTGATTTACAAAGCACTTGCGTGCAAACTTGCGGTGGCGTAGCGTAAAGCTGTCCGGCGCAAGCCCGCCTAATTCAAATGGGGCGTGTACCATTTAAATTAGGCGCATTCCCGCGCCGCACGTTCTGTGCATGCTCCGTTAGGAAATTTCCCGCCGTGCTTTGCGCGAAATTACGGCGCCCCGACGTGTTTTTTGAACGGCGACGTGCGTTACGTCCTTTCGTATTCCCGGACGTCTTACGCAAAAAAAAAAATTATTTAAATTTGACGCGGGAACGACGGCCATACTTTAACATGGCTGGTCTAAATCTAAGCCATGAAATAGCAGGCGTAAGTTTGCGACGGGAAAAACCGACTAGCGACGACGTAAGAGAATGTGACGAACGTGCGTACCTTCGTGGATAGCCGTAAACAGCTAATTTGCATACCTGACACGGAAAAAGACGCAAACTCCACCCAGCGGTCGCCGAAGTATTGCATCCTAAGATCCGAAGGCGTACGCCTGTCGGATCTTAGCCAAAAGCCGTCGTATCTTTGTTTGTGAATTACAAATAAAGATACGACGCGGCAAATTTGAAAGTACGCTGGAGTATCAGAAGATACTCCGGCGTACTTTTTCTGTGAATCTGGCCCATAATGCCTGTCTATATCGATTTAATAGAAAAGAATGTTCACATTCGTTCCTGACGAAGCCACATGGCAAAACATGTAAAGCGTTAAGTGCTGAACATCTGAATGGAGATTATTGCTTTTATGTATACTTTCTAAATTCTTTGACTTTTGTATATATAACAATAAAATATATTTTTTATATAATATTTGTGTGTTGCATTTTGAATTGCCATTAGCACTTTTAAAATCCCACCACTATCCCAATGGGATCCCATATATTATTACTACTTACCAAGGGATGATTGTGCCAAATAACCAAAATCACAGTTGATCACTCTAGAACTATATACTTGTAATAGATCTCTGTATAACGCCCCAATATACACTTGTAATAGATCTCTAAAAAACGGTATACACTTTTAATAGATCTCTATAGAACCCTGGTCTACAATTGTAATACTGTAGATCTTCATATATTGTAATGTATGTGGATTGGGTAGGATCTCTATATAATGATCTGTATACAATGTAATGTGTGGATTGGGTTGGGTTGGATCTGTATATGATGATCTGTATATAATATAATGTGTGGATTGGTTAGGATCTCTATATAATGAACTACTGTATATATAATATAATGTATGTGGATTGGATCGGATCTGTATATAATGATCTGTATATAATGTAATGTGTGTGGATTGGGTTGGATCTCTATATAATGATCTGTATATAATATTCTGTATATAATATGTGTGGATTGGATCTGTATATAATATAATGTGTATGGATTGGGTTGGATCTGTATATAATGATCTGTATATAATGATCTGTATATAATGTGTGGATTGGGTCCTGATCTCTATATAACGATCTGTATATACTATAATGTATGGATTGGGTTGGATCTCTATATAATGATCTGTATATAATATAATGTGTGTGGATTGGCTTGGATCTGTATATAGTATAATGTGTGGATTGGGTCTGATCTGTATATAATAATCTTTATATAATATAATGTATGGATTGGGTCGGATCTGTATATAATAATAATCTCTATATAACGATCTGTATACAGTATAATATAATGTGTGGATTGGGTCAGATCTCTATATACAGTATAATATAATGATTGGATCTCTATATACAGTATAGTATAATATAATGTATGTATTGGGTCGGATCTCTGTATACAGTATAATATAATGTGTGGATTGGGTCGGATCTCTATATACAGTATAATGTATGGATTGGGTCGGATCTCTATATACAGTATAATGTATGGATTGGGTCGGATCTCTATATACAGTATAATGTATGGGTCGGATCTCTATATACAGTACAATGTATGGGTCGGATCTCTATATACAGTATAATGTATGGATTGGGTCGGATCTCTATATACAGTATAATCCGGGTCGGATCTCTATATACAGTATAATCAATGTATGGGTTGGGTCGGATCTCTATATACAGTATAATGTATGGGTGGGATCTCTATATACAGTATAATGTATGGATTGGGTGGGATCTCTATATACAGTATAATGTATGGATTGGGTCGGATCTCTATATACAGTATAATGTATGGATTGGGTGGGATCTCTATATACAGTATAATGTATGGGTCGGATCTCTATATACAGTATAATGTATGGGTCGGATCTCTATATACAGTATAATGTATGGGTCGGATCTCTATATACAGTATAATGTATGGGTCGGATCTCTATATACAGTACAATGCATGGGTCGGATCTCTATATACAGTATACTGTATGGATTGGGTCGGATCTCTGTATACAGTATAATGTATGGGTCGGATCTCTATATACAGTATAATGTATGGGTCGGATCTCTGTATACAGTATAATGTATGGGTCGGATCTCTGTATACAGTATAATATATGGGTCGGATCTCTATATACAGTATAATGCATGGGTCGGATCTCTGTATACAGTATAATGTATGGGTCGGATCTCTGTATACAGTATAATGTATGGGTCGGATCTCTATATACAGTATAATGTATGGATTGGGTCGGATCTCTATATACAGTATAATGCATGGGTCGGATCTCTATATACAGTATAATGTATGGGTCGGATCTCTATATACAGTATAATGTATGGGTCGGATCTCTATATACAGTACAATGTATGGGTCGGATCTCTATATACAGTATAATGTATGGATTGGGTCGGATCTCTATATACAGTATAATGTATGGATTGGGTCGGATCTCTATATACAGTATAATGTATGGGTCGGATCTCTATATACAGTACAATGTATGGATTGGGTCGGATCTCTATATACAGTATAATGTATGGGTCGGATCTCTATATACAGTACAATGTATGGATTGGGTCGGATCTCTATATACAGTATAATGTATGGGTCGGTTCTCTATATACAGTATAATGTATGGGTCGGATCTCTATATACAGTATAATGTATGTGTCGGATCTCTATATACAGTACAATGTATGGGTCGGATCTCTATATACAGTATAATGTATGGGTCGGATCTCTATATACAGTACAATGTATGGGTCGGATCTCTATATACAGTATAATGTATGGGTCGGATCTCTATATACAGTATAATGTATGGATTGGGTCGGATCTCTATATACAGTATAATGTATGGGTCGGATCTCTATATACAGTATAATGTATGGATTGGGTCGGATCTCTATATACAGTACAATGTATGGGTCGGATCTCTATATACAGTATAATGTATGGATTGGGTCGGATCTCTATATACAGTACAATGCATGGGTCGGATCTCTATATACAGTATAATGTATGGGTCGGATCTCTGTATACAGTATAATGTATGGGTCGGATCTCTGTATACAGTATAATGTATGGGTCGGATCTCTGTATACAGTATAATGTATGGGTCGGATCTCTATATACAGTATAATGTATGGGTCGGATCTCTGTATACAGTATAATATATGGGTCGGATCTCTATATACAGTATAATGCATGGGTCGGATCTCTGTATACAGTATAATATATGGGTCGGATCTCTGTATACAGTATAATGTATGGGTCGGATCTCTATATACAGTATAATGTATGGGTCGGATCTCTATATACAGTACAATGTATGGGTCGGATCTCTATATACAGTACAATGTATGGATTGGGTCGGATCTCTATATACAGTATAATGTATGGGTCGGATCTCTATATACAGTACAATGTATGGATTGGGTCGGATCTCTATATACAGTATAATGTATGGGTGGGATCTCTATATACAGTATAATGTATGGATTGTGTCGGATCTCTGTATACAGTACAATGCATGGGTCGGATCTCTATATACAGTATAATGTATGGATTGTGTCGGATCTCTGTATACAGTACAATGCATGGGTCGGATCTCTATATACAGTATAATGTATGGATTGTGTCGGATCTCTATATACAGTATACTGTATGGGTCGGATCTCTATATACAGTATACTGTATGGGTCGGATCTCTATATACAGTATAATGTATGGATTGTGTCGGATCTCTATATACAGTATACTGTATGGGTCGGATCTCTATATACAGTATACTGTATGGGTCGGATCTCTATATACAGTATACTGTATGGGTCGGATCTCTATATACAGTATACTGTATGGGTCGGATCTCTATATACAGTATAATGTATGGATTGTGTCGGATCTCTATATACAGTATACTGTATGGGTCGGATCTCTATATACAGTATACTGTATGGGTCGGATCTCTGTATACAGTATAATATATGGGTCGGATCTCTGTATACAGTATAATGTATGGGTCGGATCTCTATATACAGTATAATGTATGGGTCGGATCTCTATATACAGTACAATGTATGGGTCGGATCTCTATATACAGTACAATGTATGGATTGGGTCGGATCTCTATATACAGTATAATGTATGGGTCGGATCTCTATATACAGTACAATGTATGGATTGGGTCGGATCTCTATATACAGTATAATGTATGGGTGGGATCTCTATATACAGTATAATGTATGGATTGTGTCGGATCTCTGTATACAGTACAATGCATGGGTCGGATCTCTATATACAGTATAATGTATGGATTGTGTCGGATCTCTGTATACAGTACAATGCATGGGTCGGATCTCTATATACAGTATAATGTATGGATTGTGTCGGATCTCTATATACAGTATACTGTATGGGTCGGATCTCTATATACAGTATACTGTATGGGTCGGATCTCTATATACAGTATAATGTATGGATTGTGTCGGATCTCTATATACAGTATACTGTATGGGTCGGATCTCTATATACAGTATACTGTATGGGTCGGATCTCTATATACAGTATACTGTATGGGTCGGATCTCTATATACAGTATACTGTATGGGTCGGATCTCTATATACAGTATAATGTATGGATTGTGTCGGATCTCTATATACAGTATACTGTATGGGTCGGATCTCTATATACAGTATACTGTATGGGTCGGATCTCTATATACAGTATACTGTATGGATTGGGTCTGCTCGGTGGCGGTGTCCCCGGGTGTCAGGAAGGGGGAGCTCGCCTCACAGTGACATGAAGGGGATGTGGGAGGAGACAAGGAGCGGACAGGAGGAGTGAAGGAGGATAGAAGGAGAGTTCCCGGGATTAGTGGGCGGCCTGTGTCCGGTGGAATGTGAGTTGTGTCCGGGCTGTGCTCTCCTGGATGGAGCTCCCCCCCTCCTCTCCTCCTATGACACGCTGAGCTCCCCGCTCCCCGCTCCCCTCAGTCCTCCAGCCCGGAGGGCGGACTATCCTTTCTGCTATTCCAGGCTCCTGTGCCGGGGAGCGACCATGGGGCTCCAGCCGCTGGAGTTCAGTGAATGTTACCTGGACAGCCCCTGGCTGAGGGAAAGGGTCCGGGCACACGAGGCCGAGCTGGACCGAACCAACAAGTTTATCAAGGACCTGGTGAAGGAAGGAAAGAACCTGATCGCCGCCACTAAGAGTAAGATCTCCTTTATTATTATTACAGTCCGGGGACATCCCATTACAGAACGGAGGGGGGCAGCTACAGAGTGTCACTCATCCATTGCAAGGGCTGACACTGGGGGAGAATTACTAATACTGGGGAGCAACCAATCAGCTTCCAGGGGTTTTAAAAATCTTAATTGATGAAGTTAGCAGCTGATTTTGCACTCTCCAGTTTTAGTAAATCAACTTATCAGTCCCTATAATCAAGGCGTTTACAATCTAAGTCCATTGTAAAGGGTTAATAGAGGGCAGTTTTCATGCCATTAATTGTAGATTTATCGAGCCATCAAAAAATGTCATCGTCCTTGTAAAATAACAATAAAAATAAATGTTATTATAAATAAATAAATATATATATATATATATATATATATATATATATATATATATATATATATATATTATTTTGCGGCAGCAGTTAACTTTGATTTATCAAAACCGTAAGGGTAGATTTAGACGTGCGCCTAAATATACCGTTCCTCTGAAAAGCAATCCAAGTTCAGCTCACTTTTCACAAGTGATTGACAGTTGCTGCGGAGGTGACTCCTTCTCGCCATGTTGTTTTAACCACTTCAGCCCCGGGCCATATTGCTGGTCAATGACCGGGCCAGTTTTTCCGCTTCGGCACTGCGTCGCTTTAACTGGCAATTGCGCGGTCCTGCGACGTGGCTCCCAAACAAAATTGGCGTCCTTTCTCCCCCCCCCCCCCCCCCACAAATAGAGCTTTCTTTTGGTGGTATTTGATCACCTCTGCGGTTTTTATTTTTTGCGCTATAAACAAAAATAGAGCGACAATTTTGAAAAAAAAATGAATATTTTTTACTTTTTGCCATAATTAATATCCCCAAAAAAATAAAAAATTATATATTTAAAAAAAAAAAAAAAAATCCTCAGTTTAGGCCGATACGTATTCTTCTACATATTTTTCGTAAAAAAAATCGCAATAAGCGTTTATTGATTGGTTTGCACAAAAGTTATAGCGTTTACAAAATATGGGATATTTTTATGGCATTTTTGTAATTTTTTTTTACTAGTAATGGCGGTGATCAGCGATTTTTATCGGTACTGCGACATTATGGCGGACACTTTTGACACATTTTTGGGACCATTGGCATTTTTATAGCGATCAGGGCAGGGAAAGGGTTAACACTAGGGGGCGAGGAAGGGGTTAATTATGTTCCCTGTGTGTGTTCTAACTGAAGGGGGGGGGGGGTGGGACTGACTAGGGGCATTTCTCCCCCTGACAGGACTGGGAGCTGTGTGTTTACACACACACACAGCGGGTGCCCGGCGGTGATCGTGCCCACCGGGCATGCGCGTCGAGACCAGGGGTGAGCGGGGAGCGCGCGTGCCCCTATTGCAGTGTTTCTCAATTCCAGTCCTCAGGCCCCCCCAACAGGTCAGGTTTTCAGGATTTCCCTCAGATGAAAAGGCTGTGGTGATTACTAAGGCAGTGAAACTGATCAAAACACCTGTGCAAAATAATGGAAATCCTGAAAACCTGACCTGTTGGGGGGGGGGGGGGGGGCCTGAGGACTGGAATTGAGAAACACTGCCCTATTGGAAGAATCGCGAGATGACGTATAGCTACGTGCTCTCGCACAGCCGAGTCGACCTGCCGCTGTATAACTGCGGCGGCTGGTCGGCAAGCAGTTTAATCACATTTTTGACAACACAAATGTGAGGAATTGGCAGTTCACTCAAATGGGTTGCAAGCTGTGGGCTCGCTGCCCACCACTTACTACATTTCAGGTAGTTTTTGCTGCAGACGCAAAGCATTGTTACCTGTAAACACCATTGTCCACTGCCTACGGCTGCTTTTATTGCTCCAGTGCAAAAATGCATATGCACCTTTAGCCGTGTTTGAGGTGCACTTTGCACCCGTGCAGGGCCATCATCAGGAATTTTGGGGCTCCTTGCACAGCTTCAGGCATGGGCCCCCTGGAGCAGAGAAACGGAGGGGCGTGCTGCCCCTGAATTGAGAAGTGGGGGGTATTGAGGTGGGTGGGCTTGGGGAGATGATGGGGGGGGGGGGGGGGGGATTGCCGAGCCCTTGGGGGCCATTGGGCCCCTTACAGGTGTACTGCCTGTACACGCGATTCCAAAAATCCAACCACAGGTGCATTTTTTATTGGCTTCTTCAGACCCGCGCTATAGCCGAATGACGGCTACAGCGCGGACCTGAAAATCCAACTGGACGTCAATTGATGTCCGCCCCTAGGGCGTTCCCCGCGCGCGCTCCCGAGCGCGCAGCGGGGAAACTGTGTTGGCCGTGTCCCTTGGACACAGCCAATTACAGATCGCCGCGAACGGCCAATCAGAGTGGCCGTTTGCGATGCGATCTGTGCGGCCAATGAGAGTTGATCTCATATAACTTTAGCGTCAACAAGTCGCTTATTGCGATTTTTTTTTTTTTTTTTTTTTTACCAAAAATATGTAGAAGAATACGTATCGGCCTAAACTGAGAATTTTTTTTTTTTTAAATTGGGATATTTATTATAGCAACAAGTAAAAAAATATTGTATTTTTTCAAAATTGTCGCACTTTTTTGTTTATAGCGCAAAAAATAAAAACCGCAGAGGTGATCAAATACCACCAAAAGAAAGCTCTACTTGTGGGGAAAAAAAGGACGTCAATTTTGTTTGGGAGCCACGTCGCACGACCGTGCAATTGTTAGTTAAAGCGACGCAGTGCCGAGAGCTGAAATTTCACCTGGGCAGGAGGGGGGTATATGTGCCCAGTAAGCAAGTGGTTAATTTAAATGGGAAGATGCGTTTTTTGCTGCACCAAAAAGGCAGGACTTTTAAAAACGCAACTGACTGCTGTGAAGAGTTAGGTTTTAATGGTCGTGCATTTTATTTATTTATTTCTGCTTTTGGTATGCAAGAAAGACTGATCATTGTGAAAAGGGCTGAATGCCTCGTACACGTGATGGGAAAATTGGATGAAAAATCACGCTTTCACAGCCATCGTACGATAATCTGAGTATTAGTACACAGCTTTCGAGAGCCAATCGCGACCGTCCGTGTGAAATTATACAAAGGGACAAACGGGAGAAATTTCATCCGACTTTTCGTTTGATCAGTACAGAATTTGTCCGAAAAAGACCACGCATGATCGGAAACGAAACAATACGATATAATAAATGTCATCACTTCTGAAGTTGTATTCTGTTGTTTGGAGACTAGCATGAAAATTCTCATCGTGTGAGGCTTAGGGGGGGGGGGGGGGGGGGGGGGTTAAAAATGCAACTTAAATGGGATTTTTTTTACTGCCTCCCAATCGCACATTTAAATGAGCCCTTGCAGTCACCCGTCGGCTATGCCATCGATCTTATTTGATGGATTAGTCACATTGTACATCATGCATTTAGTTTTATCGCACGGTGTATGTACGACAGGCACAGCATGGAGAGCCGCTTGTTTATCTGGAGCTGTGCAGGTAGGGGCGCCCCATGGTCGTACAGACTCGCCAGCAAGTCAAGTCTGGCATAGAGTGGAGAAGAACCCCTGTCAGTTTTTATTGCTGTCTGTGTCCCCGTTGTGGAGACTCGCCCTCGCCCTCGCTATGTGAAAGTAAATGTTGGGTTGTCCCCAAAACAGGAATAGAGGGGCAATCTTCCAATGACAACCATGGACTCTCTCACTTTTTTCAAGGGATTTCCTCTCACTTCCTTGTTTGGCTCTACACAGGAAGTGAAGGGAAATCTCCCCAATGGGACATAGTCATAACCCTACTCCTAAAAAAAAATTATATAATTAAATATACCTTTTTTAGTTATACTATAACTTAACTTTTATTCTCTGCTCTATCCAAAGTGAGAGCATTGCCTTTATATATACTTTTAATTGCTCTGTGTCAGAATAAAGACAAAAGTACACGCTGGCAGGTAAAGCTGGCCATACATTGTACATACAATTGTATAATCTCCTATCAATAGGAGGAGATTCCTAAACAATTAATTTCACTTTTGCATATAATGTCAGGCAGGACTTTGCACTACATGGTTGGGGGTAAATCTTGATGATTATACAGTGTGCCAGTGTGGATAAGCCCTAACTGACCACACAATGACATATATGTGATTTTAATGCATTAAAGGGGTTGTAAAGGTATTTTTTCCCCCCTAAATAGCTTCCTTTACCTCATCCTTCGATTTTGCTTTTAAATGTCCTTATTTCTTCTGAGAAATCCTCACTTCCTGTTCTTCTGTCTGTTACTCCACACAGTAATGCAAGGCTTTCTCCCTGGTGTGGAGAAAGCGTCCTGATTAGCCCCCTCAAGAGGCTCTCTACTTTGCAGATAGAGAAAGGAGCTGTGTGTTAGTGGACATCCTGACACTCCTGCTCGCCACCCCCTCAAGAGGCTTTCTCCACACCAGGAAGAAAGCCTCGCGTTACAGACAGAAGAACAGGAAGTGAGTATTTGTCAGAAGAAATAGACATTTAAAAGCAAAATCGAAGGATGAGGTAAGTGAAGAAGGACTGCGATAAAGTAAAGGAAGCTATTTAGGGAAAAGTTTTTTTCCTTTACAACCCTTTTAAGACAGGGATCCTCAAACTACAGCCCTCCAGCTGTTGCAGAACTACACATCCCATGAGGCATTGTAAAACTCTGACGTCCACAGACATGGCTATTCATGATGGGAATTGTAGTTCCTGAACAACTGGAGGGCCATAGTTTAATCCCTTAACGCCCGCCGCATGACTATTTACGTCCGCAAAATGGCACGGACAGGCAGAAGGACGTATATATACGTCTTTGCCTTTCCGCGGGTCGGGGGTCCGATCGGGACCCCCCCCGCTGCGTGCGGATTCCCTCGGTGAGCGATCCGGGACGACGGCGTGGCTATTCGTTTATAGCCGCTCCGTCGCGATCGCTCCCCGGAGCTGAAGAACGGGGAGAGCCGTGTGTAAACACGGCTTCCCCGTGCTTCACTGTGGCGGCGCATCGATCGTGTCATCCCCTTTATAGGGAGACACAATCGATGACGTCAGACCTACAGCCACACCCCCCTACAGTTGTAAACACTCACACAGTGAACCCTAACTCCTACAGCGCCCCCTGTGGTTAACTCCCAAACTGCAACTGTAATTTTCACAATAAACAATGCAATTTAAATGCATTTTTTGCTGTGAAAATGACAATGGTCCCAAAAATGTGTCAAAATTGTCCGAAGTGTCCGCCATAATGTCGCAGTCACGAAAAAAATCGCTGATCGCCACCTTTAGTAGTAAAAAAAAAAAATTAATAAAAATGCAATAAAAATATCCCCTTTTTTGTAAACGCTATAAATTTGGCGCAAACCAATTGATAAATGCTTATTGCGATTTTTTTTTTTTTTTTTTTTTTTTACCAAAAATAGGTAGAAGAATACGTATCGGCCTAAACTGAGGGAAAAAAAAATATATATGTTTTTGGGGGATATTTATTATAGCAAAAAGTAAAAAATATTGCATTTTTTTTCAAAATTGTCGCTCTATTTTTGTTTATAGCGCAAAAAATAAAAACCGCAGAGGTGATCAAATACCACCAAAAGAAAGCTCTATTTGTGGGGAAAAAAGGACGCCAATTTTGTTTGGGAGCCACGTCGCACGAGCGCGCAATTGTCTGTTAAAACGACGCAGTGCCGAATTGTAAAAACGCCTTTGGGCATTTAGCAGCATATTGGTCCGGGGCTTAAGTGGTTAAAGACTCATGCATTAAGATGACATCTCTAAACACATATACATGCATTTGAAGGATTTTAAATGGTGACCCCCCCACACTGTACGTAAAGTTTGTCAGCATTTCGGTTCCATTCACACCAGGTGTGTCTCCGCTGTTGGCGGCTCACACTAATGTGTAATGCGGAGTACTTCTTTTCCAGTGCGGAGCAGTCACTGCACCATGGCTATAAGACATTTTATGAAATCTCACTGTGAGCTTTGTATACTAAAGCTGGAGAGTGCAAAATCAGGCTCACTTCTGCATAGAAACCAATCCGCTTGCAACCTCAGCTTGTTCAATTAATATTTGGCAATAAAACCTGGAAGCTCATTGGTTTCTATGCAGAAGTGAAGCTTATTTTGCACTCTCCAGCTTTAGTAAATAACCCCCATTGTGACATTTTCAATAAAGTTCTTAAAAAGAAAAGTAAACGGCACCATGCACTGGGATCGGCACATCAGCCACAGGTGTGAATGTACCTTTACCCTAGGTTCACATCTATGTGGCTGCAGTTCATGTGTTTTACTGGAGCATTTTGCAGTGTGTTTTTAGTGTTTTTTTTTTTTTTTTATTATATATATATATATATTCTAGATCTTGCTACTCCCCACATTAAACTTGTATGCTACTGAGCATGCGGACAGGTAAGCATACCGACGGCCGGTTTTCTCTGCAGGAAACACTCTGCCAGAAATGGAGGGCAGGATTCTCTATTATTCCCGTCAGGATTCTCGGCTGTTTTCCTGTCGGGGGGGGGGGGGGGAACTGCTAGGGAGCCTACACACAACCAAGATTCCCCGGCCAAATTCTCTCCTGGCAGTTTTCGTGCCGGGAAAACCGGTCATGTGTACGAGGCTTTAGTGTGTTTTGCTGCACGTTTCGGAAGCACGCTGCAATCGTGGGTCACGCTTGTGGTGCCATTAATTGTTAATGACACCCCAACACCTGTACGGGAAAAACACTGTGGGCTAGATTCAGATAGGTTAGCGGATCTTTAGATCTCATCTACGATACGCCGCCGCAAGTTTTTGAGGCAAGTGCTTTATTCAGAAGGTATTGGCTGTATCGTAAATCCCCCGGCGGAATTCGAATTCCGCGGGTAGTGGGCGTGTAAAATTTAAATCGGACATGTCCCCGCGCCGAACGAACTGCGCATGCGCCGTCTGTCAAATTTCCCAGCGTGCATTGCTCTAAATGACGTCGCTAGGACGTCATTGGTTTCGACGTGAACGTAAATTACGTCCATCCGTATTCGCGAACGACTTACGCAAACGAGGTAAAAAATTCAAAATTCGACCCGGGAACGACGGCCATACTTAACATAGGATATGCCGCATATAGCAGGGGTAACTATACGCCGCAAAAAGTCAAACGCAAACGACGTAAAAAAAAAACGCCGGGCGGTCGTTCGTTTCTGAATCGGCGTAAACTCCTCATTTGCATATTCCTCGCGTATACAAACGGAAGCGCCACCTAGCAGCTAGCGTGAGATTGCAGCCTAAGATCCGACGGTGTAAGTCACTTACACCTGTCGGATCTTAGGGATATCTATGCGTAACTCAGAGATACGACGGCGTATCAGGAGATACGCCGTCGTATCTTCTTTCTGAATCCGGGCCTCTGTGCTTTTTTACAGAAAAAGTTTTGGAGCTACTTTGGGGTGTTGGTCATGTGAAGGGCAGCCTGTTCAAGTTAATGGACTATCCTAGGCACACGTATGTGAAAAACGTAAAATGTTTTTAAAAAAATGCGCATACCCGCTACACTCGGGTGTGAATGGGGCCTTTAAAGCAGAGCTAAAGTCTCAAATCAGAACTCTGAGCAGGCAGGCTTTTTATTGCAGAACAAACATGCCATACAATAAACCTACCTGCCTGTTCGCAGCTATCTGTAGATTGTGTACTCGGCAGTTTAGTTTCCATACTGGCACAGTGTACTGGGATGATTGAACACCTAAACTGTCACTTTCCAACCTATTAAAAAACAGAATGACATTACAAACCATAAAGCTGAACTCCAGGCACAAAACCTTTCATTTAAAGCTCATCTCCAACTGAAGTGTAAATAGTTGGTCCAAACAAACTATTACCTTTACTACTAGAGGTGTGTGTGTGTGTCCTTGGCTACGTGCAGTAGGGATCGACCGATTATCGGCGGCCGATATTCACTTTTTTTTTTTTTTAATCACTTCAGATTTGGCTGCACGGTGACCAGGCAATTTTTTGGCGTTTTAGCACTGCGTCGCTTTAACCGACTATTGCGCGGTCATGCAACGTTGTACCCAAACAAAATTGATTTTTATTTTTTTCACATATAGAGCTTTCTTTTGGTGGTATTTTATAGAGCTGCACGATTCTGGCTAAAATGAGAATCGTGATTATTCTGCTTAGAAGATGGATCACGATTCTCTCGATTCTTGCGGCGTAACATCTTTCACATTAAAACAAAACAAATTTTGGCTAACTTTACTGTTTCGTTAAACTTCCTGCATTTACACACACAAGTTTCCTCTAAGGGCCCTTTCACACAGAGCGGATCAGTAATGATCCGCTCCGTGTGTCTGCAAAGCTCAGCGGGGATTCCTCCGTAAATCCCCGCTGAGCTGTCGGTGGACAGGGCGGTCCCCGTGCAGAGACCGCCCTGTCTCTCCTCCGCTCTCCCCTATGGTGAATCGTATGAATACGGACCATGTGTCCGTATTCATCCGATCCGTTCCGCCGGACGGAAGAAAAATAGGGGTTTCTTCCGTCCGCAAAAGCGGATCTTTGCGTTAGCGGATGCATCATCCGCTAACGTCTGCAATCCCATAGGGATACATTACAAGTCCGTAAACGGACTTGTAATAAACGGACCGTTTGTCCGTAGGTGTGAAAGGGTCCTAAGAAGGAAGAATTGGTTACAATGTTTCATGTTACAAACTTGGCAGACTGCCCAGATTTTTTTCTTTACACACAGAAGTTTATCCCTTTTTGATCTAAGAAGGAAGCATTAGTTACAATGTTTTCTGTTAAGAACTTGGCAGACTGCCCGGACATTTTCTTTTGACAGCAGAGTGAGCAGATAAAGTCTCTCCACTTGTTTGTATGAAAGAATCGGCAAACTCTGCATTGGAGATCGTCAGGGGAGTTGAATCGAGATCACAATTTTTTTTTTTTTTAACGATTAATTGTGCAGCTCTAGTATTTTATCACCTCTGCGGTTCTAATTTTTTGCGCTATAAAAAAAAAAACAATTTTTTACTTTTTGCTATAATATCCCCAAAATATAAATTATATAAAAAAAAATTCCTCAGTTTAGGCCGATTATGTGTTCTACATATTTTTGGTAAAAAAATCGCAGTAAGCATATATTGATTGGTTTGGGCAAAAGTTATAGCCTCTACAAAATGTGGTATAGTTTTATCGTGACTGCGACATTATGGCGGACACATTGGACACTTTTGACGCTATTTTGTGACCACTGTCATTTATACAGCGATCAGTGCTATAAAAATGCACTGATTACTGTGTAAATGGCAGTAAAGGGGGTAACCACTGGGGGCGAGGAAGGGGGGTTAAGTGTGTCCTAGGTAGTGATTCTAACTGTGTGGGGGCTGGGCTACCACTGACACAACAGCGATCACTGCTCCCGATGACAGGGAGAAGTACATCCCTGTGATGTCACTAGGCAGAACAGGGAAATGCCTTGTTTACATGGGCATCTCCCCGTTCTGCCTCTCCGTCTCACGGATCACGGGCCGCCGGCGAATATCGAGGTGGCAGGGTACACCCATTTGCCTGTACGAGCCCTTCTGCCAATGTAAATGTGTGCGCGGCGGTCGGCAAGTGGTTAAATTGATGGATTTGGTAAAACAAACACATTTTGCTTTTTAAGTATCACTTAAAGCGGAACTATACTTGTCTTGGCTTCAGCAATGCGGTGTCCTGGAGCTCCCCGTCTGGCCACTGACATCTTCGGGTAGCTGACTTCTGGGTCTCCATCACCAGCCAGTTTTATTGAGTTGGATTCGGCATTGCCAAATCCTGTACAGTAAGCTGCCCGTGTGCGTCTTTGTACAAGGGAGGGGAAAAAAACCAAGCCTTTAGTATGGCGTTGCATTTCCAAGAAGAGGATTCTACGAGCACCTAGTTTTATTGGGTGGGTTACACATGCTCCCCAGAATATAGTTCTCTTCCTGAACAATGAGTCTCAGGATGATGTGTGTGTGTGTGTGTGTTTCTCCCCCCTGTGCCATGATTCTATTTCTATGCATACTTCAAAATGTTCTGTTCTTGGCTTCATAGATATACACTTTGGAACCGTGATTGTCACCTTGTGAGGTGTAGGGGACCTCAACGGTGGCCTTAGTAGCTTCATAGGGCCGTTAATAGTATTTAGCATATGACACAGAATACCCTCGGAGACTCAAAATGTTCTAGAGACGTTCTGAGACTGGGGACATGCAATGAATGGAGGTGGTGGGGACTGAAGACACACAACAGTAGACGGAGGGAGATGTTATGCAGGCCATAGATGGTTTGAATTCTCGGGCGCTTCAGCGGGCATCAGCCGAGATCCAAGCTATGTATGGGCAGGCTGAATGTACCCAAGTTGATTGATCAATTGGGCACCACCAGCCAATTTTTACATGCGTTTATTGCTTGCGGCAGGTATTGCGATATGTCCCTTGACACCCGCTGACATCCGATCTGATCCTGTCCGCTAAAAACAGACAAATGGGGATCTGTTTGCCATCCATCTGGCGGATTTGATGGCAGTTGGGTGTAAAGTTGACTGGTCTGTTTACATCCGACCTCCCATAGAGAGTGGTCTGTCTGTCCTTCATAGGCAGAGCTTGCATTGACCAGTCATCTGCCTGCTCGGCAGAGATCAGTGGGCAGATTCCCAGCTGAACAGATGGACTCCAACGGAGCTCACACTGTGTGTAAGTGGCCTTTTTTCTATTTTTATAAAAAAAAATCCTCTTCTGGCCATATAGATGAGTGTTTGGTTATTTTTGTTTTTGTTAGGTTTATCTGGTTGATCCGGGGGGAAAAAAAAAAAAATCTATTCCTCCAGACACACACGCAAAGTGGATGAAGGAATTGCTCCATAATACAAAAAAGGAAACCTCAAAGCTAGATTTCTAATAAAGTGTAGTTCCACTTTTGCAGTCAAATTTGAGAAATGAGACGTGTGATGCTAAACCTTTGAAAGAACTGAAATCCTATGGAAGAAAGGGACTGTCTGGGGAGAGAAAGGGCTAGACCAGAGGTGTCCAACCTGCAGCCCAAGATGGCTATGAATGCGGCCTAACACAAAATTGTAAAATTACTTAAAGCGGGAGTTCACCCGAAATTTTTTTTTTTAACCTTAGATTAATGCTCATTTTGTCAAGGGGAATCGGGTAGTTTTTTTAAAATCTAAGCAGTACTTACCGTTTTAGAGAGCGATCTTCTCCGCCGCTTCCGGGTATGGTCTTCGGGACTGGGCGTTCCTATTTGATTGACAGTCTTCCGACAGGCTTCTGACGGTCGCATGTATCGCGTCACGAGTAGCCGAAAGAAGCCGAACGTCGGTGCGGCTCTATACGGCACCGACGTTCGACTACTTTCGGAAAATCGTGACGCCATAGATGCGACTGTCGGAAGACTGTCAATCAAATAGGAACGCCCAGTCCGGCAGCCCATTCCGGGAAGCGGCGGAGATGATCGCTCTCTAAAACGGTAAGTACTGCTTTGATTTAAAAAAAAAAACACCCGATTCCCCTTGACAAAATGAGCATCAATGTAAGGTTAAATAACTTTTCGGGTGAACCTTCACTTTAATGTGTAATGCCGCGTACGCACGACCGTTTTTAATGTCATTCAAAAACTATGTTTTTCTCGACGTGATTCTTGTCAAGCCTGCCTTACATACACACGATCGTGAAAAAAAAAATGCTTGAGCAAAAGCGGTGACGTACAACACGCACGACGGCTGCTTTTGCTGATTTTGTGTTAGTAAATGTTTGGTGAGACGATTTACGCTTTTCAGTCTTCGTGCTTTTCAGTCTGTTGCAGCGTGACGAGTGTGCTATCTTCATTACAAACGCTAGTTTTACCAGAACTAGTGCTCCCGTCTCATAACTTGCTTCTGAGCATGTGCGTGTTTTTTTTGTTTTTTTCCCCCGTCGCTAAAGCCTGCACACGACCGTTTTTCACGACGTGAAAAATTAGAGCATGTTCTAAATTTTTAATGGCCATTTTTCACGATGAGAAAAATGCTCTGGAGCCTACACGCAATCGTTTTTAATGACCAATTAAGCTTTATCTTCCCAAAGAAAAATATTCCACTCTTCACAAACTCACCTTATTTGTGTTGCATTTTACCACTTCCCTACCGCCCATAGATATGACGTCCACAGGTGAAATCTCCCTTCCTGGGTGTACGTCATATGACGTCCTGGGCTTCCCGGCCATCTAGGGGTCGTGCCCGCGGCATCGTGCGGGACCCGGTGCGTGTGTCCGGCAGCCGTGATGTCCGCCGGGCACCCGCAATCACGGCAGGACTGTGCGTGTACGTGAACGCACAGATCCACGGTCCTGTCAGGTGAGGAGACCGATGTGTGTTCCCAGTACAGAGGAACACACATTGGTCTTCTCCCCTTGTGAGTGCCCTCCCTCTACAGTTAGAATCACACATTGGGGAACATATTTAACCCCTTCAGCATCCCCTGGTGTTAACCCCCTTCCCTGCCTGTCACATTTATACAGTAATCAGTGCAGTTTTATAGCACTAATCGCTGTATAAATGTGAATGGTCCCAAAAATGAGAGCCACGTCACACAACCGCGCAATTATCAGTTTAAGGGATGCAGTGCCGAATCGCAAAAAGTGCTCTGGTAAGGAAGGGGGTAAATTCTTCTGGGTCTGGTTATGTGCCGGTTTCAAGCTGTTAAGAAAAAACGTTCAGAAGAGGTTGCCTGAGCCTCCAGTGTACATTAGAGGCCTTAAGCCCCATACACACCATCAGATTATCTGCAGATTTTTGTCTTCAGATTTACCAAAACCATGTAGTACAAGGGCCTGCCTGCATACAAATTGAAACTCTTAAGGTTTGACCTCATATTATATGATTTTGGTAAATCTGAAGACAAAAATCTGCAGATAATCTGATGGTGTGTATGGGGCTTTAGACTCCCCTTTCACACTGGGGCCGCCTAAGGAGTTGCCGGTTAAGCGCCGCTCCATTTTAGCGGTGCTTTACAGCTGTTTAAGCGCTGCTTTTTAGGCGCTAGTGGGACGCTTTTAACCCCCACCTGTGTTGCAGCACTTTTCATTTCATTGGGCCGGGCGTTTTGGGAGCACTCAAACCGCCTGGAAGATGCTGCTTGCACTGTGCAAATGCACTGCCCGAGTGTGAAAAGTCACACTGAAATGAGGTGGTTTTCAGGTGCTATCTCTAGCGCTAAAACGTCTGAAAACCGCCTCAGTGTGAAAGGGGTCTTACTGCTCACCAGCTATCCTTATTGTTGATATATGTGTGGCCCAGTACAATTCCTTTTTTTCCAATTTGGCCAGGGAGGGTCAAAGGGTTGGACACCCCTGGGCTGGATGATCAATGTCCTTCAGCCAGGAAACTAGGTGGCTGCAGCTTCTGTTGCACATGGTGTGCAGTGAGATCTGAATAAGCTATTTTAGTAGAGAAGAGCCTGAAGGTAAGGCTCAAATTAAGTTTTTAAGATCTGTAATTACATATTTCATTGGTATTATGAACACTACAGGCAGCTATACTGGCACCACATGACATGGAGTACTTTAGTATTCCATGCAGTGTAATGAACCTCGAGACAAAGGGCCTTGGCATTGCTCAAGGGGGGTATTGGTAGGGGGCTAATTAAATGTTTGACCGGAGTTTCAATAAATTGGCAAGCTTTTGTATAAATCAATGGTCACAAACGAAATAATCTGCTCATTCCCCAGCTCTTGTATGTGTCACTTTTGGCATATTTTGCCATCAAGAACAAATTCTTGTTGTGTACCTTGCCAGCGCCTTAATCCTCTATAGAAAATGTAAATGAAGACACAACATTACAAGCCATTGGCCTTTTTTGTAAGCGAAAATTCTGCCTTGCTTCCATAGAGGCTCTCTTGCTGATTGCTAAGGCTGTATACAAAAACCTAATCCATTGTTATGAAGAATGATCTGCGTTTTTCTGTATTTATAGAAGAGATACACCAGATTCTGGTAAGCTTAGTGTAATCCCAGTGAATCCACAAATGGTTCCTAACTGTACAGACAAGAACTGTCTTGCCAAGGAGGCGGACCTAACTGTACTTTTCCATGTCGCACATTAAAACGCAAAAGATACTCTAGAACTCGCATTTATATACATATGTAAACTTTAAGAACATGACGACTACACTAGTTGTAATATTCATAAGTAAACTGGTGGAGAATGTCAAGGGGAAGTGGGATTCTAGAAAAACCTGAAACTTGTGAATTTTTCATGTGTGTTTATCAGGTCACTTCTCCTTTTTATAGAGACTCGTTAGCACACATTTTCTAAAGAACATTGCCTGAAGTCTTCCTATATGCACTTCGATGTCTCTTATGTACACATGATGTGCTAAGCAAGAAAACGAGGATCTGCCTATGCAGCACTATGTACACATATATATCCTGAGTCCGCAAAGATATTAGAAGCTTGCTATATTAACATTCACTCACAAATTTGTATCGCAGAAGCTGTTTTCCTTCCATTTCCTTAGTACCTACCTTATGTGACCTTCTTTATGCTCCATTACCTGAGGCTGCTTCTTCCCACCAGAAAGTCATTCAGGCCACTTCTTATGACGCGTACACACCATCACTTTATGTGATGGAAAAAAACGACATTTTCTGTGAAGTAAAAAAACGACGTTTTTGAAACTTCAATTTTCAAAGACGAAGTTGCCTACACACCATCGTTTTCACAATGCTCTAGCAAAGCGAGGTTACGTTCCACCACGTTTTTTCCATTGAAGCTCGCTTCATAACTAGCTTCTGGGCATGCGCGGGTTTAAAAACGTTGTTTTAAACGTCATTTTTTGCTACACACGGTCAATTTCTGTGAAACAAAAACCGACGTTTTGAAAAACGACACAAAAAAATTGAAGCATGCTTCAATTTTTTTTTTTTTGTCTTTCACAAGACATAAAACAATGTTTTCCCCCACACACGGTCATTTAAATTGACGTTTTTAAAAATGTCGGTTTTTTTCATCACATAAAGTGATGGTGTGTACGCGGCATTACGGGTGGTTTCTGAACTTCCCTAAAAAGCTGGGAAAAATTGGATCTACAGCAGAGGTCTCCAGGGGTCCGGTTACTTCCCTTTAGACTGTAGGTGCGCCAGACTACAGATAATAGTGGGAGTAGACAATGCCTCTGGTTTGGTGGTCACTGACGGTTAACAAGAATTGTGCCCCATAATAGGTGTGGTGTAGGGATTAGTTCCCTGTTGTTGGTGTATGGAGGGAATTGTGTTCTGTCATTGCTATCCAGTGGGAGGAAGAGTTTTCCATCATTAAGATCAGTGGTAAGAATGTTCCATCATTGGTAAGGGAAGTGAAGCCTTGCGGCTTCACTTCCTGGTTCCCCTACTGTGCATGCGCGATGCGCTACGTGTTCCCACTGGTCCCTGCTGTCTTCTGGGACTTGTGTGTTCTTTTCTCTTTCTCTTTTTTTTTTTTTTTTTTCTCTCTTTCTCTTTCTCTCTTTTTCTTTCTCTTTTTCTTTTTTTTTTTTCTCTTTTCTTTTTTCTTTTTTTTTTTTTTTTTTTTCTTTTTCCACTTGTCAGGCGTTTTAACGTAGGTATGGAGTGCTGTGTTCAGCTACAAGTGACAGGAGGTTCAGATGTGAACGAGGACTCTTGAAAACAATGGGATTTTGCTTGTTGACCATTTTTGAGCTACGAGCTATAAAACACTCCAGTTTGAACAGGGCGCTTGTGTGAAAGCTGGTTTAAAGTGGTTGTAAACCCCACTTTTTCACTTTTACCTACAGGTAAGCCTATAATAAGGCTTATCTGTAGGTATAAAGAATATCTCCTAAACCTGTACTGTTTAGGAGATATTCCCCTCACAATGCGCCGCTGATTGCAGCGGCGCATGCGCAGGGGGGATCCTCGGCTGAAGGGCCGGCCCTTGCCGGAATGAAATCTCCCACGCGCATTCGCGGGAGTGACGACATCGCCGCTCCAGCCAATCACAGCGCTGGAGCGGCGATACCCGAAAGACACGCCGAGTCAAGATGACATCTCGCTCGGCGTGGACCAGGTAAGTTCCCTACACCTCGTTCCGAGGTAAGTATTTCATAATTTAGCTAATATGCGGTGCATACTAGGTCATTATGGCTTTTGCCTTGCAGGTGTAAAAAAAAAAAAAATTGTATATGCGGGTTTACAACTGCTTTAAATATCTTGCACATTCTTTAACATTTTATTTCTCTGTGGTGGTTAAGACTATTTGGGAAAACAAAGTGACTCAAACCATTTCATCCGTGTGTTTAAGGGAACTTGTGAAGCCCTCCATGTGTTTAATGTTGTGAGTAGGTGAGGTGTTTGCAGAGGGCAGAAATGCAGGCAAGGGTGGCATTGACCAGTTGGATGGTAACTGGATCTTTTGCAAGCCTTTAAAGGGAAAGAGTCAGTAATGGAATAGAAAGGAGATAGGGCCTGTGTAAATTGGAAAGTCAATGAATTTCTGCATGATGGTTCAAACCTGGTTGAGTTGTAAGTGGAATCCCCCTTAATGTATGTTTTTTTGCTTTCGTGTTGGCTTGATCTATGATTGTCATATTCCAGCACACGTGTATCTCGTGATTACACAGTTCCTGGGTTGCTTGTGGGCTGAGATAATGCAGTTTGGCTTAGTCGTGTTTTTACGCTTCTGATGAAGGCAAAACAAACCAGACTGTTCCTCCTGTGCAAGTAATACCCTTAGTTATATGCAGCAAGGAATTCTCATTGCAAGTACACATTCTTAAGGGGAATCCATAGATGCCCAACGAGCAAAGATTTTATTTATTTGAACGGAATGTAAAGGGTCCACTTGTAAGTGTTTATGCAAACTCGCTACCTTGCAATGCTGCACCGTGCCTAGCCTTTTTTTTTTTTCTTCTTTTTTTTTCTCATCACAATCGTGCTCAATAAATGCAATTCACGCCATGCGTCTTATCTTGTCTCAACAGCTTTTTTTCAAACGGTCAGTGTAATTGCACAAGAGTCCCTTAGAGCACCCCTTGGTGGCCAACTGACAGATTTCTATATCTCATACAATAAAAGTATGATGGACCTTGTAAAAATGTGAACGTTTGAATCAAATTTTTATATCAACGTAAACCCAGTAGTATGGATGCAAAATATGTGCTCACTGAAATGCAATATATTTTCCCATAATGTGTCTTAAGCTGGCCATACACCAGGGCTCAAGTCCTGTGGGAACGGAGTCCCTGCACTTTTTTCACAGCAGGAATGCAGTTCCCTTTGCAGGACTAAAGAAGCCGAGCCAATCCTTCACTAAGCGGCGATGCCCAGCTCGAGTCACTGTCCGGGGCAGGCGAACCTTAGTAATCCTTTATGCTACTGGCCGCTTCTTGTATATGGATTCATCAGGTAGTGTGCGGGTATTCCGTCACTTCCTCGATGCCGCAATGTCTCCTGGAAGCTTTTGTCATATACGCTTTACTGTTAAATATAAGTGTAAAATGCAAAACTCCGGTGGGTGTAACAAGATGTCCGCTTTCCCCTTCTCAGAGTATCCTTACTATGGAGGAGTGTGGGGTGTAGCAAGATGGCGGTGACGGGAATGTCAATTCCGTTACCGATTCTGATGGGTTACCATATTTGACGAAACACTGGCTATGGCTTCATTCACATGGGCTCAGTGACCTGTACACCAGGGTCGTCTGTGCAGCCAGCCTGTTCAAGAATGACGGGCAGAGGGCTGTATAAATCTTCATGCACATCCCTGCTTGCTCCCCCCCCCCCCCCATGCTGTGATGGACCAATGCCAAATCATATGCCCAGAGTGCGTGAGGCCTAAACTGTATTAGCAATACTCAAGTGTTGGCACTTTGTACTCTTTTTTTTTTTATTTTTTTTTTTATAATGAATGTAGTGTTTTTTTTTTTTTTTGCAATCCTTCATTCTCATACGGGCCAAACGGACAGCGTGTCTACATTCTTCTGGAATATTGATAAGATGCCTTTCTTGCCCACTCTTGTCTTGCTGTGTATGTTTCCTGTGCACATTTCTTTTATTTTCCTGACATTAGTTGGAGTTCTGGCACCATCTATCCTTCCCCAAACTTGTGTACACAAGGATATCATCGTATCTGTTAATTTGTTGCTTTTGTTTTATCAGTGGTGTCATGTAATGCAGATATTTTTGTTTGTCTTGGCTCCGAATGTAGAGTTTCAACACAAGCCACTTTGTAACCACATATGAATTATAACAACATTGGTGCAATAGATGTTATACTGTATCCCATAATAAGGATACTGTGTGATGTAGTATTCATTGAACCTTTTGGCCCACATTTTGTAGTGTAAAACAAACAAAGAAAATGCTTTTTTGCTTCTTAACCACTTGTTGCTACAATGTAAAGTAGTGAGTGTACAGCTTGTATAACTGTAAATTTGTGTCTCCTCAAAATAACTTGACACGACAGGCCCCTTTCACACGGGCAGATAGAATTCAGCTTTTAGCTACGGATAGATCAAGTTATCTACCGCAGCTAAACTCAGACAATGCTTTCCTATGTCCCCAATTACACACTGCGTTTAGCAGCGGTTTCGTTACATGGGGTTTGGTGTGGTTGGAAAAAATTAATTTGACTGCGTCCAGGAACGATTTATCGCAGCAATCGGCACAAAACAGCAGGTAATCGCAGTGTACTATTTCACCTGCAGATAGCGGCAACAAGGAAAGAAAAAACGGGAAGCACATCAGAAATGGCAAGACTGTTCCAACGCAACCGCACGTAAACGCAGCCCATCACAACATTCAACTGCAAGTGAATGCTGTGCCAGGATTCTCTTAATTTCAAAATAACAAAACATGCTTTTAACTGCAGCAGAACAGCCGCCCGTGTGAAAGGGGCCTTAATGTCTAACCCGCTGGCAACAAAAGCGAGTACACCCTTAAGTGAAAATGTCCAAATTGGGCCCAATTAGCCGTTTTCCCTCCCAAATGTCATAAATATGGCCTAGGCTATAAGAAGATTGCCAAGACCCTGAAACTGTGCTGCAGCATGGTGGCCAAGACCATACAGCGGTTTAACAGGACAGGTTCCAATCAGAACAGGCCTCACCATGGTCAACCAAAGAAGTTGCGTGCACGAGCTCAGAGACATATCCAGAGGTTGTCTTTGGGAAATGGAGGTTTGAGAGCTGCAAGCGTTGCTACAGAGGTTGAAGGGGTGGGGGGGTCAGCCTGTCAGTGCTCAGACCATATACCGCACACTGCATCAAATTGGTCTGTATGGCTGTCATCCTAGAAAGAAGCCTCTTCTAAAGATGATGCATGAGAGTCTGCAAACAGTTTGCTGTGGAGAAGTGGACTAAGGACATGGATTACTGGAACCATGTTCTGTGGTCTGATGAGACAAAGATAAACTTATTTGGTTCAGATGGTGTCAAGCGTGTGTGGCAGCAACCAGGTGAGGAGTACAAAGACAAGTGGTGTGATTAAATCAGAAGTGATGTCATGACGTTGGCGTACATGCCGACGGGTCGCTCAGGTGGCAGGGGTGCTTTGTAAGAACATCCAAACGGCAGTGAGAATCAGCCGGTTACATCACCAGCGCATGCCTTCTGAAGGAACAGCATACTCGCGACGTTCCTTCAGAGCTGTGTGCCATTCAAGAGACCTCATCACGGCAGAGCAATTGAAGCAGCCGCAGCCTGGGAACTCGGAGGAAAGACTGGGTGAAGTTGGAAGCCTCTGCAGTGGTGACAGCATGCCACTGGAGGGCTTTGTTTCAAGGTGTGTGTGTGTGTGTGTGTGTGTGTGTGTGTGTGTGTGTGTGTGTTTAGTAAGTTTTTACTACCACTTTTTAAAGTGACAGTAAAAAACTTGTTATTCAAGTATGGTATGCATTCTATTGAAAAAGTGCCTTTTTGGCCTCGTTCAAATTCCTCCAACGCTTTTCAAACAAAATTGGGTGGGGGAAGGCATAGCTTGTGGAGGATCTTGCAAGCAGGTAGAAAAATGGGTTACATGGCCATAAAGTAGTGGATGTGTATAGATATTGTTTGGAGAATAAGGATATCGTTTAGTGTCCCTTTAAGGCCCCTTTCACACCTGCGGACCGTATGTCCGCTTTTTCATCCATCAGTTTACAGATGAAAAAGGGACATGTATGTATCCTTATGAGATGGCGGATAAACATCCGCTGACACCCGATCTCCTCACTGTCAGCAATGCTCCGATTCGGCAGACAGGTGATGCTCCTGTCAAAAAACATACCAAGTTAAAATTGCTGAACTTCGAAGCCAAACATGGTGGCTATGGCGATGTGAACTTTTCCCTTCAGCTGATGCTTAAATGTAGAGGTGGGAGTTTAGGGGACGCTAAAAAAATGAATGAACTGCCTGTTCTTGCCACCCCTCTGCCACCAGTGTGACAAAGAGAAAATGGCCTATAAGAGAAAACCACATCTAAAGACTTTTCAACTGCAATATTTGTTCTTGGATTTAGATAAGCCATAAGTCACAGTTCACATTAGCGTGACTTTGAAGTCGACATCCCTGCACGACTTCATCATGGTTTGCATACGACTTCAGTCATATAACGGTCATGTTAAGGCTAAGCTCACCTATTTAGGAACATGTTCCTACGCACACACATCCTGGGCCTCATCACCCTCTCTTCTTCAGGCACTTATTTCCAACACAATCCACCAGCTACTACTATAGTTATCTCCTCTGCTCTAGCTGGTGGGAGGTTGGTAGGCTCAGTCTTTTCACACTACAAGGAAGGCAGCTGAGGAGGAACAGGACTGTACAGCAAGGATGGCATAGACTGGAGAGGGGGCTATGAATTCAGTGCTACCTATACATCCCCCAAAGGAACACCCATAATTTGGGCTTCAGTCGTGGGTGTAGCTACACTCCCAGAAATAAAATTTAATTTAACATTTTTAAATTCCAAATCGCAACATACATTTTAATGGGGGTATGTACTATTGGCACTGGTTACCTGGAGAATCTAACAAGCCTTTTTTAACGTCTGGTGAGAGTTCTGTTTTAATATGATGCAAAAGAGTAGTAATGTTATGCATTGGCATACTTTTGCTTTAAAGCTAAAATTGGGGGTCATCAAAACTAAAAGCCATTGTTCCTGATGTCTGTATAATTCTGGAAGTGTCATTTTCCAAAATTCTTTTAAACACAATTTTTTTTTAAATATAAAAGGTGATCTTACATTGATACCAAACATGTCACTATTCAAAATTGGGCACCCTTGTGCCACATACAATATACCGTATACATTTTACTATCCATAGGCGAAGCTTTAAAAGCCTTTAAAAGCCTTTTACAGATTAACACTTTTTGGGTCACATTTATTGCTGTTGCAAGGAATGTACACCCACTTTATGACCGCGATAGGCATGTGATAGGTACACTTAATGGAGAGATCTGGGGTCTGTAAGACCCCAAATCCCTCCTCTGTCCTTTGCTTAAAAAAATAAATAAAAATTTGATCACACTAAGATTTTGTTGGAATGCTTTTGAAAATGGCCCTGTTGACCTCTAGGTAAACCAAAATGTCTTGGGTTACCATAGCCAAGAGCTGAGCAAAGCTGATCAGGTCTTTGCTGGGGTCTGTGATCAGCCTGCAGAAGCATCTGCTGGTCGATCAGAACTCCCGGTGGGACAAGAGATCACAACCTGCGAAAGGCGGCAGTGGGGGGGACATGTCCTCTCCCACTGCTTATAAATGCAATCCAGCGGCTAGTTGGCTGCTAGGATTGTTATTACAAAAGAGCCGACCATCTGCCCCCCCCCCCCCCCCCAAAAAAAAATAAAAATAAAAACTGTACCAGGATGATGCCTGTAGCTGCAGACATCATCCCAGTATAACCACTTGAAATCCAGCGATGTACAAGGTACGTCACTAGGCGGCAAGTGGTTAATATATGCTAAACTACTTTTTCTGATCAGAGAAAGATTGTGTGCCTAAAATGTTTCCATGTAGATAGTTCAAGCCGGCCATAGATGGTTCTAATCTCGGCTAGTTCAGTAGGCACTGTTTGAGATTCGAACCATGTATGGGCAGGCTGATTGTTACCAAGCTGGTTGATCGATCAGCTTTGGGACAACCAGCCCGTCTTATTTTACATGTGATTATTGCCAGTGGCTAAAGCTGCTAGCAATATTAACTGTGTGTTATCACGGCAGGGAAGGCTCTCTCCGCCCCCCTGCCAGGAGAACACAATAGCTCCTCGTGGGGGGGAAGAATTCCCCATATCAACAGGAAATGTGTTGATAGGTGTGTGTGTGTGTGTGTGTGTGTGTGTGTGTGTGTATGTGTATATATATATATATATATATATATATATATATATATATATATATATATATATATATATATATATATAAATTTAATTTTTTTTGCTGGCTTTAGAGTAGCCAAAAAGGTTCAGTATAACTTATACTGTATCAGAGACAAGACAATCTGTGTATTGAACATCTTTGGGTAGAAAAACAATATTAAAGCAGAGCTGCTGACTTTTTTTTTAATAAATGGACACTCGCCCTACCCACCATCCAGTGATGTGCTCAGCCCAGTCGTGTTCTCCCTCACTGGTGCCGGCACCTTTACTATGGGCATCCAGCTGTGACAGCTTACAGCCGGGTGCCTTCTGCGCATACACGAGCATCGCTGCACTCTGACTGGTCCCAAAGTCTTCTGGGACCTGTCATGTGTCCCAGCAGACTTCAGAAGGGAGAACTTCTTCTGCTTCCGTTCACCTAAAGCAGTCGGAGTAGAGGTGGGAGCAGGTACCTGTCAAAATCAAATCCCCAAAAGCTACATTTCACAAACAGGAGCTGGGTGGAGCTCCGCTTTAACATTTCTATGAAGTTGTACATTGGCAGTATTGATGGAAGTAAAAAGTGAAATTTAGTTTCTTAGATCCTGGATTCTGTTGTAAAGTTTAATAAATTCAATGTATGCATGCATGTACTGATCAGGGTGGGAGTTGTTTTCTTGTTTCCCTGTTGGGTTTTTTTCCCCTCCAGAAGTGGAGTTACATTTGAAGAATACATTGCCTTAAAGGAGATCATCATAAACGTTTATTACAGTCTTTTTGCCTTATGGCAAAAAGGTTTTGGACTAAATGTTTTTCTCGTCTTCCGTACTAAAATGTGGCGAGTGATCTTTGAGTTGGAGCTGTAGTCTCGCCGAGTCGCTGTGTTTTTTTTTTTTTTTTTGTAACTTACTTGAAGCTGCCATTTAATACTCATGTTTAGCAGGGGGCGGATTGATGGAGGCCTTTGAGGCCCCCCCCTGCCCGGTTTGCGGGCCGGGGCCCCTAATGATGTGGCGACCTGCGCGGGAGGCTGCTAGGCCCATTTAGGTGGGCGGGAGCCGTACGCGGGGCTCAGCATGGCCTTGTTCTCCATAAATGGCTGACATGGCAGCCCGACCCTGTATTACATACCAGACGATAGCACTCCTCTTGGTTGACACCACACCATGAGACACCCATTGGGTGCCCGTTATTTTGCACTGTTTGTCTGTTCAATGGTCCCTGTCGGGACTTTAAAGCTTAAGGGACCCTGTGCGGTCGCCATTTCTGCTTATTTACAACTTTCCGTTGAACGTATGTGTTTTAACTGTTGAAGAAAATAATAAACTTGATTATACAATAATACTCATGTTTAAAACTGTTCTCTGTGGAGGTGATTCACTAATTTCTCACTGATTCACTAATGTCAAAGTGGTTGTTTTGTACACTAAATAGCGCTTAGGGGAGTGCCTTGATCATACTTCGGGAAAATATTCCAGTAATTTTGTGTCAACTTTTCTATAATGGAGCCTCAGCTATTTGTCTCAAAGTGACCGGAGTATGTACTTCTGTAAAGTAATGAAGGGACAGTCTGAAGTCCTAGTCTGCTGTTTTTGGACCCCTTCCCCCCGCGACACTCCTTCCCCACTGAGAAGCTGACGTGTTCACAGCATCTCCCTGCAGGGATGTAGTCCCAAGGGAGGGGGCGCACACGCTGACTAACCCCCAGCCAGAGCGGCTTGGATGATGGGGGCAGGCTTACTGAGGATTAACAGGAAGTGAGAACTTCAGACCAAGGGAAATCGAAGGAAAAGGTAAGTGAACCAACAATGCACTAGCTTAAAGGAACCCATTTAGAAAATCAAACCTTTACAACCCCTTTAACCCCATGTGACTTGCTACATCACAGGGGTTGTGGAGACGGAGAGTGGCGCCGAAGACGGCACGTCTGTCTGAAACGAAAATGAGGCTTGGCTTCAGGAACTAATGCGCACGTGCGGGATTATTGCCACAGCGAAAATAAAATACTATTGAGACGGAGCAAACAGGAGTTATAGTTATAGCGGAGGCTGCATACAAGCAGAGGCGTTCATAAATAGTTTATCAAGTAAGAACGTTCTATTTGCATACTTCCCCCACAAAGAGGGAACACACGTTTGAGTGGGGTAACGGAACAGATGCAACCCAGACATCAAGGGAATGACCACGTCTTTCACCAATTACAAAGTGGCTAGGTTCACAGATGACTTGCTCCTCTAATACTCACCCTGATACTTCACTACTGAGGTTATTAAGGTCCTATAATCATCTAGAGATCTCATCAAATTTGATAATCTCTGTCAGACTTAATGGTAATTGACTAGTGTGACAGGGGGAACTGTAGAATGATGATCAGGGCACTGATCTTCAGTGCCGCATACCATTGCCCATCAGCACACCTTGGTAAAAGAGAAAAATTACTTGCAAATTTGCTTAATTTTTTCAACGGACTCTATATTCAAGCGACAAGTCTCCCAGTTGAGTGACCTGTATACGATAATACTTAAAGGTAGATGTGACACGAGGAATGGCTCGTAATGGGCATACAGGAGTAATGGCTCGCAAAGGGGTTATCAACTAGGGGCATCGATGCTGATTTATCCCAGTTGGCTAGTGTGGTAATTTTACCCTATAGAATCTCGACCCGCTTGGGACACAGTCGTATACACATATATACATATATACTGGGCCAATTTGGAAAGGATCCAATTAACCTACCAGCATGACCCACCGTATCCATAGCCTCTGAGGAATAGTCACAAAGTTCACCATTGGTGCCACCAGTTGGGTTTAAAAGTGCACCTCCAATCCGTCGGCATCTCAGGGCTATCCAGATTATTTGATAAAATAAGTTTTTCCCTTGAACATGAATTTTATTTGAATAAATGCTTTAGAATCTCTTGCTGCTATTTTATAAAGTTTATTACTAGGGGAAAAAGACGCATTCAGAATTTTGACAAGGGAATCTCCCTTGTAAGGAAGTATAGCCAGATAATGTCAGGTTTTTATACATTTTTTGACGTTCTTGCCCAGATCATTACCTTTTGTCCTTTTTGTGTATTTTACATGCTTGCCTTGTCTTGTCTCAGACTGACACTTCATTGTTTGTCATCTTTCAGGTGGCACTTTTGCCGTGATGCATGCTGAACAAATGACAGACTAAAAGAGGTGTGCGATACGGAAACGAGTGACTAAATAGCATAGTCACATGTTGCCAGCACAGCATTTGAGAAACAGTTTTTTGTCAAGTTATGACACCATAAAGGTTTCTAGACTTTAAAGAGATACTGTTCCTTCACAAAGTGCAGAGGGTTAAGAATGTCTGCAATGAGGTCGGTAAGGACAAGTATTACAGGGCTTGACAAATTTGCTTTGAATCTAGGAGCCAGCTAAAAAAACTTGGCCATTATTTAATTTTTTTAACAGTTTGGCTACTGGCCACTTTCACCCCTTTCTTACCCAGGCCTATTTTCAGCTTTTTTTTTTTTTTTTTTGCGGTCTCACTTTGAAAAACAATTGTGCAGTCATGCAACACTGTATCCATATGAAATTTTCATTTATTTTTTCCTCACACCTGGTGGTTTATTTCGTTTATAATTTTTTTTTTGCTAAATTTAAGGAAAAAAAAAGACCAAACCATGTTGAAGAAATAAAAAACGTATTTTTGTTATAACGTTTTGTAAGTAATCTTTACTTATGGGCACTCCTATGAGGCTGCACTGATAGTTCCTAATAATCTGAATGATCTTGAAGTTTGTAAATCTACTTTTTAAAGATCCCCCCCCCACACGTTTACTTCCTGTAATATACACTACAATGCCTTGCAAAAGTATTCACACCCCCCCCCCCCCCCTTGGCGTTTTACCGATTTTGTTACAGCCTTTAGCTCAATGTCTTTTAATCTGAGTTATGTGTTAAAGCGGGGGTTCACCCGTACATTTTTTCCCTTAGCTTCATGCTCATTTTGTCTAGGGGAATCGGCTAGTTGTTTTAAAATATGAGCTGTACTTACCGTTTACGAGATGCATCTTCTCCGCCGCTTCCGGGTATGGGCTGCGGGACTGGGCGTTCCTATTTTGGTTGACAGTCTTCAGAGAGGCTTCCGACGGTCGCATCCATCGCGTCACTAGTAGCCGAAAGAAGCCGAACGTCGGTGCGCAGGCGCAGTATAGAGCCGCACCGACGTTCGGCTTCTTTCGGCTACTAGTGACGCGATGGATGCGACCGTCGGAAGCCTCTCGGAAGACTGTCAATCAAGAAGGAACGCCCAGTCCCGAAGACCCATATCCCGGAAGCGACGGAGAGGATGCATCTCGTAAACTGTAAGTACTGCTCATATTTTAAAACAACTAGCCGATTCCCCTAGACAAAACGAGCATCCATCTAAGGGGATTCTTTGAAAAAAATGTTTTATGGGTGATCTCCCGCTTTAAATCCGATCACCATAATCCAAGTTGGTGAAATAAAATTTTGAAAAATAAGTTCATAAAACTATTTTTCAGAAATAAAAAAACAAATAATTGGCATGTGCATATGTATTCACCCCCTTTGTTATGAAGCTCATAAAAAGCTCTGGTGCGACCAATTACCTTCAGAAGTCACATAATTGGTGAAATGTCCACCTGTGTGCAATCTTAAAGGGTCACTAAAGGAATTTTTTTTTTTTGCTGAAATGACTGTTTACAGGGCATAGAGACATAATAGTTAACTGATTCCTTTTAAAAATGATTAAAAATAGATAAAAAAAACAATCATATAATGTGCCTGCAGTGTAGTTTCGTTTTTGCTGTTGTTTCCTGGTTCTCTGATGTACAGAGAGCCACTAGAGGGCAGTCAGCCAATAGAGAGCAGTGATACTTTGTCTAAAACTCCTCAGCACCAATCCAGTTTAGTTTTACTCACACCTCCTTGATTAGTGACCACCGTGAGAAATCTCCCAGTACTGTGGTCATCAGGAAACAGGCAACCAGGAAGTGTCCAAAACAGAGAGGATTTACAGCAACATCAAAGCAAAAACGAACAATGAGGACATGAAACCAGGACTGCAGCAAGGTAAAGGAAGCTATTTAGCTAAAAAAAAAAAATCCTTTAGTGACCCTTTAAGTGTCACATGATCTGTCATTACATAGACACACCTTTTTGAAAGGCCCCAGAAGCTGCAACACCTAAGCAAGAGGCACCACTAACCAAACGCTGCCATGAAGACCAATGAACTCTCCTAACAAGTAAGGGACAATGTTGTTGAGAAGTACAAGTCAGGGTAAGGTTATAAAAAAAAAAAAAATGCTCCTAGGGATCTTTGATCCCTAGGAGCACCATCAAATCTATCATAACCAAAGAACATGGCACAACAGCAAACTTGCCAAGAGACGACTGCACTCAAACTCATGGACCAGGCAAAGAAGGCATTAATCAGAGAGGCGGCACAGAGACCTAAGGTAACCCTGGAGGAGCAGCACAATTCCACAGCAGAAACCAAAACCTCCTCTACATCCCCCAAGTCCCACTACAAATCGAAGGGAGAACGAAGATTTGTAGTCCAAGGACCACGGCTATGGAACGCTCTACCAACGAACATCCGCATGGAAGAAAACCATGGGGCCTTCAGGAAAAAACTCGAGACCTACCTCTTATGAAGGATAAGGGTGACACCGGATGGAATAAGCGCCTTGAGGCGATTTAGTTCGCTTTTGTAGCGCTATACAAGTTATTCACTCACTCAGACTGGAGTATCTGTCCATAGGACAATAATAAGCTGTACACTCCATAGAGTTGTGCTTTATGGCAGAGTAGCCAGAAGAAGGCCGTTACTTTCAGCAAACAACAAAATGGCACATTTTTGAGTTTGTGAAAAGGCATGTTGGAGACTTCCAAAATGTGTGAAGGAAGGTGCTCTAGTCTGACGAGACTAAAATTGAACTTTTTGGCCATCAAAGAAAACGCTATGCCTGGCGCAAATCTATCACATCACCCAAAGAACACCATCCCCACAGTGAAACATGGTGGCAGCATCATGCTGTTTTAATGTTTTTCAGCAGTCTGGACTGGGAAACTGGTCAGAGTTGAGGGAAAGATGGATGGTGCTAAATACAGGCATATTCTTGAACAAAACCTGTACCACTATGTTATTTGAGGCTAGGACGGAGGTTCACCTTCCAGCAGGACAATGACCCTTACTTTTTGCAAGGCATTGTATATTACCACAAGTATTGGAACACCTACCTTTACCCGCCCATGAACTTCAATGGCATCAAAGTCTGTAGGGTTCAATATTGAGTTGGCCCACCCTTTGCAGCTACAACTCTTCTGAGAAGGCTATCCACAAAGTTTAGGAGTGTCTATGGGAATGTTTGACCATTCTTCCAGAAGTGCATTTGTGGGGTCAGGCAGTGATGTGGATTAGAAGGCCTGGCTCAAAGTCTCTGACCTAATTCATCCCAAAGGTATTCCATCGGGTGGAGGCCAGGACTCTCTGCAGGCCAGTCAAGTTACTCCGCCCCAAACACGCTCATCCATGACTTTTTGGACCTTGCTTTGTGCACTGGCCCAAATCATATGAGCAGTCAACATCCCACGTGATGGATGCGTGCGTGTATGTGGGGTGGCTTTTATGTGCTTGAGTGTAAATTTGTTTACTTTTTTTTTTTTTTTTCTTTAATTATAAACTTCTTTTTTTTTTTTCCATTACCGTGGGGTGTGTGGAAGTAATTAGGCGGCAGCGCAGGCACCCAAATGCTTCCACATGACAGGCAGGAGTCTGCTTGTCTTGATTGTGCGCACACACAATGTGTGTAAAACCCCTGCTACGGTGTATGGACCTGGCAGCAAAATGGTTACTATCTCTCTTATAGCCTCAAGCACACTGGGTGTTGTATCCCTGGGCAAGAGATCCAGGCGTTGTGGTGCAGATGGAGGGCATAGTCCACTGCTGGCAGCCCTTAAAACTCTATTTTACTATGGTTTCTAACATCTGGAATATTTCAGTCTCTTAAATATCACTTTACAGTTTGTTATTTTCAAATCTGGGAAGTTTGCTAATATGCAAATTAGTTCCAGCAAGTGAAACCAGTTGACTGCTGATGCTTTCCAGCAAACACTGCAACTAATATATTGTTTTTCAGACTTGTTTTGGAGTGCGTTTTTTGCATTTTTAAACATTTTTTGCATGCATTTTATTTTATTTTTTTTAGCTCTAAAAACACTGTATATAGCCGTTTGCTAAGGAGCGGACCGGGAAGCTGTCCGCCATATCCTTAAAGCGGATGTTTACCCTAAAACATGTATATACCATTCCATCCAGCATACTGCCGACATGTACAGTATGCTGTTTTTTTTTCTTTTCTCGCTGTACATACCCTCGTATAACTATTCTAACCCCCCCCCCCCCCCGGCTTCCGGGTAGTGTCTCCGGCGGGAGTGGGCGTTTCTATTCAGAGACTAAGTGATTGACGTGATGACAAAAGCTTCCCCCCCCGGCGCATAATGCGTGTCACCAGTTATCCAAAAGAAGCCGAACTGCGAGTCGGCTCTATATGGCGCCTGTGCACCGACGTTCGGCTTCTTTCGGAACATGGTGACGCGTATTCTGCGCCGGGGGGAAGCTTTTGTCATACGTCAATCACTTAGTCTCTGAATAGGAACGCCCACTCCCGCGGGAGCCACTACCTGGAAGCCGGGGGGGGGGGGGAAATGGCTATACAACTGTATGTACAGCGAAAACAAAAAAAAAAAATTTGGCAGTATGCTGGATGGAATGGTGTGTATATACAGCCCTCAAAATTTCCACTCGCCTACTAGCATTTGGCGAGTGTATTTAAGCTGGGGGCGAGTGATGACAGGGCTGCATGACCAATGTCCCTTCAATCTGTGTCTACACTTAGAGTCCCAATGAGATTGGCGGCCGAAGAGGAAAGGTGCATGCTCGGGAAAAGTAGTCTGGTGAGCCGCGCACAGGCAGAGTAGTACACAGGTGCTCTACTTACAATTCTCATTAAGGCTGGGTTCACACTACTACACTACTTTCATCTTACTTTGCTCTGCTACATTGGTCCTACATTTATCCTACATTGGTCCTACATCCATCCTACTTTCATTAACAGGATACTACTTTGGTCCGACTTCAATGATATTCAATGGGCCTGAAGTAGGATCAATGTAGGACCAAAAGTAGTACAGGGAGCATTTTCAAAGTCGGACCGACTTGTGTAGGACGCTACAAGATGCTCTCAAAGGGAAACATTGAACACAGAGCAAAGTACGATGAAAGTAGTGTAGTAGTGTGAACCCAGCCTAAGCCATGGGACCTAACAGTATGACCTCTCTGAGCCTGCCCCCCTCCCCCGGGCCCCGACCAATGTAGCTGGAGAGCAGAAAGTAATGAGTGAGGTGGAGCATTGCAAAAATTACCACTCCGGGGAAGCGCTCACTGAAAGTTGCCCTGACATGAGAGCGGCAGCCTTCTAGTTTGTGCCGTTTTCTTCTCCTTGTGCTCCTATGTAAGTGTCCAACAGTTTTAGCCTGAGCACTGTGAACAGACTGGTCTCAATGTGTGCTGTGCGCTGTCAGTGTGCGCTGTGCTATGGTGTCAATGGCTGTGCAGTTGTGTGGATCTCAGCGCTGGATTGTACTTCCTCCCGCTGTGCTGCAGCTCCTCTCCTCTCTGCCAGCCTGAATAAAAGGGGGAAGTGGGGACATGCAAGCATGGAGCTGCACACACAGGCTCCTGATGATGAGATGAATGGGAGAGAGAGAGAGGATGGATGGGAGTTGCAGAGGAGACAGCAAGAGAATGGGGAAGAGACCCAGTTCTAGTGCCCTGTCCCTCTGGTCTGCCCCCAGTGCCCTGTCCCTCTGGTGTGCCCCCAGTGCCCTGTCCCATTTTGTTAAAGTTGTTGGTAATATTTAATTTTGTAACTTGATTCTGCATAAAACATTGTCATTCCATGAGATAATCTATGAGGGCGTGTTTACGGGTGCAATTAGGCGCAGGGTAGTGTATGAATTAGGTGGGGCAACTGGTGGCGAGTAACTCTTGAGGCCTGGCTAGTAGCTCAGGACTTGAAATTTTGAGCCCTGGTATATACATGTGTTTTTTTTAGGGTGAACCTCCGCTTTAACAACCAATGAGTCATCAGCTGTAAGCCGGGTTCCCCGCTGGCAGCTGAATGTAAAAGAAAATACTTTTTTTTTTTTTTTTGCCGACAATTCTTTTCTATGATTATAGCTGTTTATAATCAAACGTGAAAGTAATAACAACATACCATATTTTGGGTTGTTATGAGAACTATAATAGAATCTTCCAATGGGGATACTAGTTTTGTGACTCTGGTGACACCTCATGATTCCCCCTGGTCCAGTTTTGACTATGGGACAGATAGTGAAGGGCAATCTCCCCAATAGGACACGGGTGACATAACACAAAACAAAAAAACTGACAGGAGTTATAAACCCTTCTTTTTTCAAAATTGGGGGGGGTTTAGGTATTGCCTTTTTAGTTTTTACTTTAAGGCCTCTTGCACATGGTACTGATGTTTGAGCATGTGCTTTTCTGGACTTTTTTGGATTTCTGGTGTATGTTTTGCGCGTAAATATGTGACATCATGTGCACAATACATTCCTAGCGAAAATGTTATATTTGTGTGTGTGTATTTGTACACATTTGCATGTATTTGCACGTACCGAAGCAAAATACTGACTGGGAACACCGATTGTTTTGTTTTTTACTTTGGTTTCCCTCCATTATACTCTGCGGTTGTTCACACGCCTGTGTGGCACATTGTAAGAAATGGGGTGAATTTTGGATCCTTAATCCCACTGTACTGAGCTTTTTCAAGCTGCATTGTGGAAGAGGCCTACAGGATGTGTCTACTTTCACAGAAAGTACAATTATGCTTGCTGCCTTGCCCTCGCTAAATAAAGTAGTCCACCCTCCCTTTGCTTAGATCAAGGGGTGTGCTAAGAAGTTAATATAATCAAGCTTTCTGTAGTAGTGCAGTTTTATCTTTTTTTAACCTCTTCAGCTCTGGAAGGTTTACCCCCCTTTCTTGACCAGGCCATTTTTGAGATACGACACTGCGTTACTTTAACTGACAATTGTGTGGTCGTGCAACACTGTAACCAAATGTATATTATGTTTTTCCTTTGCCCCACAAATGGAGATTTCTTTTGGTGGTGTTTGATCACCTTGGTTCAATCACGTTTTTGCGCTATAAACAAGACTCGCCATGTTGGGTTGGGGTGGGGGAAACAATTTTATTTTCTGCTATAAAACGCATCCAATAAAAAAAAAAAAAAAAAAAAAAAAAAAACGTAATTTTAATTTAGGTCAGTATGTATTCTGCTACATATTTTTGGTTAAAAAAAATTCCAAGAAGCGTATATGGATTGGTTTGCGCAAAAGTTATAGCAACTATAGGATATATTTATAGATTTATTTTCCGAGTAATGGCAGTGATCAGAAGAATAATCTATTTTTCTGCGACCATTGCGGTGGACAAAACTGACTGACACTTTTTGGGGACCAATGACACCAATTCGGGGAATAGTGCTCAGCACTATCACTGTACCAAAGACTGGCGGGGAAGGGGTCAACATCAGGGGTGATCAAAGGGTTAAATGTGTTCCCTGGGAGGGCCTGCTAGCTGGGGGGGTATTGGTGGGGGGCGCTTTGACTAGGGGTAGACAAGATAGCAGAAACACAAGATTTCCATCTCTCCCCCCCCCCCCCCCCCCCCCTCTGACATTATGGCGATCTTCCTTGTTTACATAGGCAGACCACCATTTTCTGCCTCAGGAAAGGTCAACGGGGTCCCGGCGGTCATCTAATGATTGGACATAGCGAGGACACATCACCGGCGGTGTGCATGCATGCCCTAGACCCAATAATCAAAATTCCGTACAGGTACGTGATTTTGTGCTGAAGCGCCGTACGTGGGGCAGTTAAAGTAGAATTCCAGGCTAGAACTAAGCTTAAACCTGCTCCCATCCCCCCTTCTAAATCCTATATGAACTACCCTGTGAAAAGAAGATTTTTATGTGGCTTGTGAGGTATTACAGTAAATGGTCACTCTCTGATGACCCAGTTACATCCTGACATAGATGGTCCACATTGGCCCTTGTTTTGTAAGTTGTGGTGTTTGTTTGTTTTTTCTTTTTAGGCTCCATTTACACCTATGCGATTAGAATCATGGTGCAATCTGGCCTTGAAAAATTGAGCTGCAATTGTGGCAGATTGTGACACGGTCGCCCGAAAAAGTGCCTGCTTTTTGAGCGTCAAGCTTCGCTCACTGCAGTTTTGCCGCGATTTGCAAGGTGATTTATTGCGACAAAATTGCACTGCATTTAGGGTGCCATTGAGCCATAATGGCATCACAAATGCATCTGGAGTTTTGCTGCCTAGGTGTGAATGGAGCCTAAGAGAGTGTGTGTGTGTGTGTGTGTGTGTGTGTGTGTGTGTGTGTGTGTGTGTGTTGGTCATTTTGGTTTCTTACAACAACATCTTGTAAAATATAAATGGTGAATTGGCAGAAGCAGCTGTCTGTTGCGCATACTGATTTTTGTGTGTGTGGGTGTTCCAAACATTTTAGGAATCGAGGAAGGTGCAGCATGTGACTTTTGGGTTTACAGTCCAAGTTTATGAATAACGCTATTTGGGTACATGGGTTACTATATGTATGCCAATGCCACCACTGCTGCTGGACTAATACGCACATGTGACAATGTGTATGGCAATCTTGGGCTATAATGTAGAGCAGGTTGCGGTAGCATGGGTACAACGTGTCTTAAAGTGGAACTAAAATCATAGATTTGACGGCTTGCCCCAAAACAATTACTTTTAAGGGTCCATTCACACTAGTTGCTACATAATGGCTGGTTTGTGTTGTGTTGCAGTGCCAATTCGGTGCATTGCACTGTTCACTTTTTAATTATTTTTTTTTTTTCTTCTTTTTAAAGTAGAGGTCCACCTATTAAAAGCCAGCAGCAACAAATACGGCAGCTGCTTACTTTTTTAATAAATGGACACTTGCCTGTCCAGGGTGCCCGCGATGTCGGCAGCCGAAGACGAGCAATCGCTCGTCTCTCGGCTGCCCCGCCGCCATCCTCGGTTAGGGAATCGGGAAGTAAAGCGTTGCGGCTTCACTGCCCGGTTCCCTACTGTGCATGCACGGGTCACGCTGCGCGTCTTCACTTGTCCCTGCTGTGTTCTGAAAACTATGACTAAAACTAAACTGACATTTTGACATCAAAATTAACATTGGTTATATATCACAACGGCTAAATCTGTATCTGTAGTTCATGTTCAAACCTTTAATACCATAAATATGTTCGATTTTTTTACTCAGGAGTATATGAGTTTTTGGAAATGCTAGAGAAATGCTTAAGTAATGCATTACAGGTTAACTAAACCCATTTGATTGTGGTGCACTAAAATACGACTAAAACTAAAATCGAAATGTGATGTCAAAATGTACACTGCCAGAGAGTAGGCATTTTGCCTTGTCTTGAGGTGGGGGTGCAGTGTGAATGAGCTGGAATAGCCACCCAAAGCAGTTCCACCGCACCTGGTGTGAATGTACCCCAAAGGTATGCCGTGAATGATGGCTGTCACAGTTGCCGTCAACTACACTGTGAAACCATCAAATGACTGGTGTCATAGGTGATCACATGTGCAGCACCATGGCAACTGCTGACCAAAAAGAGGCTAAGATGGCGGCTTCCTTGGCTGTAAAGGCTGGGAAGGTCTAGGTCTGCTTTAACCGTGTGCGTTATCAGATGGCAAGACATATGTATAAAATGGCATCTTATGTGCGTTTTGCATTGTTTGCCAATTATATTAGATTTAAATGTAATAACTTGAAAAGTGACTGGGGTATGTCTTTATACAGAATGTTTGGCAATGCTTCAGGCCAAGCCCAGGCAATAGTTTCATAGTCTTGAAGCTTAGCACTTGCCCTCCATTCAGTAAAGCACAACCATTGGGAGGTACTGTGAAGCAGGAAGCAGAGCCTGCACATGTCATGAGCAAATATGGCTGCCCCTATGTACATATATAATGACAAAAAAAATAATCAGACTGTATACTCTACTCTCTTCAGCTCTTGTATATAATAGCCACCATATTAAACAATGGTGGCTGGAGCCATGCATATACTGTTAAATAGGTGTATCCTTCTAAATAATGCAAAGTAATGTTTCTGGGTGCAGTGCTAAATATGTGTTCACTAGCTGTCTGTGGAATGTGTCTGTGTGACGGTGAGATACCTGTGGGGAAATGGAATTTGTATCCTTAGAAATTAGTAATTATGTATCTTTTACGTAAGAAATATAATTGTGAATGACCTGTTCACGCTTGTCTGTTTTTCTGCAGTAAAATGTATACATGTAACTGAAAGAAATGGATTTCCTTGTGTCTATGTCACTATTACTGCGCTGTCTGCATTCACTCCGGAGCACAACGTATTCCTGGCCATTTGTGTGTGTGTGTGTGTGTGTGTGTTGTGTGTTTTTTTTTTTTTTTTTTTTATACCAGGTGTTCTAGTACTGTATGTGTTCTTCTCATTGCGGGTTTACAGGCACTCCCATTGAAGTCTATATTGCCAAAGCCAAACCCCTGAATACACTGAGAAAGGGAAAAAAATAAATAATAAAAAATAACAATAAAAAAGCTCCTTCTTGCACGCTAAAAAAAAGTACAAGAGGAGCTTCTTCTTTTTTATTAAGAGAAGAAGAAAAAAAAAAAAAAAAGCTTTTTTTTTTTTTTTTTTTAGTGTGCAAGAGGAGCTTTTTATTTTTGTTTTTATTGAAATGTTTCCCTTTTTCTCAATGTATTTAAGGGTTTGGCTTTGGCAATATAGACTTCAATGGGAGTGCCTGTAAACACCCAATGAGAAGAACTTATCGCATACTAGAACACCTGAAAAAACAAAAAAATAAATAAAAGTACAAGTGTGAACAGGGCCAATTAAAAAGGATTGGATTCTGCATATTGAGCATTTTTCTGCTTGTTTCCCTATGCATGATTTTTAAAATGTAGGATTGCCACTTTACAACTGCAATACGTATATATATATATATATATATATACCATGTAGCTTTGAAGTGGTTTACCAGGGTTATAGCTGAAGCAATCCTCCCAAAATCCCAGGAATTTATTTTTTATTTTTTGCTGGCAATCCGAGTGGCTGATTAGCTGCTGGATCACTTTTTTAGAAGCAGTGGTGGGGGAGCCCAGAAACGGTTCGCTTGGCTGGCCACAGAGGTGAACAGAGACCGCATTGTCTCCGATTTCCTCTATGATCTAGGAAGATCTAAGCATCATGATGTCACTTCTAGTCTAGGGCAAAAGTAAACAATTATTTTTTTTGTTTTTTTTGTTTTTACTTTCAAAAGTAGAGGAGAGACCTATAAGTCCTTATTTCTATTACAAAGGATGCTTAAAAATAATAAAAAGGCAAAGTGTAGATAAATAAAAGTGCCCCCATCCTTTAAATGCTCACGCACAGAAGCAAGTCGCGCACGTATATGTAAATGGTGTTCACACCACATATGTGAGGTATCACCACAAATGTTGGAGCAATAATTCAAGTGGTAGACTTCTGTAACTGGAGATTTGCAAGTATCGTAGTTTCTCGTCATTCCACGAGAATGCGCAATTTTAAAGCATGTGTGAGTGGTCTGAGCCGCAATGACATCATGCGGGAGCCGCCGCTTATGGCACAGGACACAGAAGGAACGGCCCAGGTGGCGGTTTTGTTCAGAGCTCATGCGCTGGTGACCTCACTGGCTGCATGTACAGTAAATACCTCCTAAACGGAGCACATTTAGGAGATATTTACAGTACCTATAGATGGGCTTACCGATTAGGTAACAGTCAGAGCTGGGAGTTACTTCCACTTTAACCACTTAAGGACCCCCTACTGTCGATATACGTTGGCAGAATGGCACGGCTGGGCACAGGCATGTATGTCACCTTTAAGAGCGCGCGTGACCGGGTTCAAAGCTCCGTGACCACGGGACCCGATCGCTGCCGGTGTCCCGCGATCGGTCACAGGAGCTGAAGAACGGGGAGGTGTGTGTGTGTGTGTGTGTGTGTGTGTGTGTGTGTGTGTACACACCTTCCCAGTTCTTCACTGTGGCAGTGACACGGATAGTCATTCCCTATATCAGGGAACAGACAATCAGTGACGTCACGCCTACAGTAAGAATCGCTCCCTTAGGGCACACACAACCCCTTGGCGCCACCTAGTGGTTAACCACTTCACTGCCATTGTCATTTTCACAGTAATCGGTCCATTTTTATAGCACTTTTCTCTGTGAAAATGCCAATGGTCTCAAAAATGTGTCAAGTGTCCGATGTGTCTGCCATAATGTCGCAGTCACGCATTACTAGTAAAAAAAAAAGAATAAAAATGACAAACTATCCCCTATTTTGTAAACGCTATAACTTTTGCGCACACCAATCAATAAACGCCAATTGCGTGTTTTTTTTTAACCAAAATAATGTAGAATACAAATCGGCCTAAACTGAGGGAAATGTTTTATTTTAATATATATATATATATATATATATATATATATATATAATATAATTTTTTGCGGATATTTATTATAGCAAAAAGTAAAAAATATTGAATTTTTTTTTCAAAACTGTCGCTCCTTTTTGTTTATAGCACGAAAAAAAAACTGCAGTGGTGATCAAATACCACCAAAAGAAAGCTCTATTTGTGGGGGAAAAAAAGGACCACAATTTTGTTTGGGAGCCACGTCGCACGACCGCGCAATTGTCAGTTAAAGCGACCCCCGTTGCCGAATCGCAAAAACTGGCCTGGTCCTTTTACCTGCATAATGGTCCGGGTCTTAGGTGGTTAAATGGATGTACTGCGTGTTTGTGTATTTATTTAATCTATGAAGAGCCCCATGCTGCGTGTTTACCCCTCCATTTTGCATGACTGAACAAAAAACACCCAGTAAATCTATGCTAAATTGTAGTCTTTAATTTTGCATAAATTTGCCTTTTTAATGTTATTACATCCACTAATCTTCTAATATAATCTTCTTGACCCTCAAAGATATGTGACCTGTGAAATCCTCATATTTTGATGCTGTGCAGAGTCCACTGACACTTAATTATTCCCGACTTGTGTTGACATGCATCTGTGATTTATTGAGGCTTCTTGTAATTCTTCACCATTACGTTTTTCATCAAACATCTCTTCTTCTGGTATATTTCCAAATAAGGCCTTCAAGTTCTTATTCTGATTTATTTGCCCCTCTGTGGAGGATAACATCAGCATCTTAGAAATCCAAAACTTGTGTTCAAAATATGGTTTCTAATATGACCTTGAAATGCGGTGATGCCTTCCCGACGGATCATAATGCGAAAACGAGTCCCTTATTTTTGAGGTGTGTTATTTATCTGATATGTCAGGCGGTGGGATCACCAGCCAGCCGACTTTGAAAGCAAAAATGTCTTTATTTTTCAAAAAGGCAAATGAAATGGCTTCTTTCCAGCAACCAAACCATACAAATACCCGAAACAAAACTTTGACTCCCCATTAGTATTAACCTTTAGACCCCTTTCACACTGGGGTGTTTTTCAGGCGCTTTAGCGTTAAAAAAAACAAAAACACCTGTAAAGCACCTGAAAGAAGCTGCAATCCCAATGTGCTTTCACACTAAAGCGCCTGAAAAACGCCCCAGTGTGAAACGGGTCTTAGCGGAGCTTTACCAGTGTTTTTCGGGCACTGGCAGTGTGAAAGGGCTCTGAAAGCACTCGGCTTTCACATTGGGATTGCAGATGAGGCTTCTTTCAGGCACTTTTTTTTTTTTAACGCCAAAGCACCTGAAAAATGCCCCAGTGTGAAATGGGTCTGAACAGGGTTTGAAGTCCCCACCTGCCTGGAAGGTGCAAAGGGATGGTTACCCCAGCCTAGTGGTGTCTCGGTAATCCAACACACAGCTCCCCTCATAAGTGTGTTCTACTCTACACTTCTGGACACCGAACAACTTCCTGCCCTTTTCAGCCATCTCTTGCAGGCGAGTTGACCCTTATGGGACCAAGATGACCTCTAGTCGGTGCTGGAGGCTCTTTTCCACCCAAAAATGTTTTCAAGCCTCTGAATTCCGGGTCCCATATCGGGGCTTAAAGTGGAAGTCCAGGCTATAATTATCTAATCTTGCATCTGCTGCCACCTCCCTATGCTAACCACCCTGTAAAAGGAAGATGCTGGTATTTACCTATTCTCAGGGCACTCCAGTCCAGTCACGTGATCAGCTTCAGGGGAGAGGAGGGACAGCTGACAACCGATGCCCCATAGTAAGCCTAAGGGTGAGGTCTATGGGCTTCATCTGTTGGCAATCTCTCCTCACTTTAAACTGGCTGCTGGGGAGACCACATGACTGGACCAGAGCTCCCTGAGAATAGTTAGGGTTAGGCACTTTCCTTTTACAGGGTAGATAGAATAGGAGTTAGAGGGGTGTGGGAGCAGTTTTAAGAGTAGTAGATATTTTGCCGTTTGATCCCCAACTCCCCTGGCAGCTGGTGCTCTTCTCCATGCACTTGCTTGTGGACAACTCCTTAAAGCGGTGGTTCCCCCTTAAAAACAACTTTTTTTTATTCCACTGCCCCCCCACATTACAATCGAATTAAGGCTCTTATTATTTTTTTCCTGCTGTACATACCTTAGTACAGCATATTCACCCGTGCATCCGGGTTGCGAGTCCCGCGGGAGTGGGCTTTCCTCACATGCTGTTGATTGCCGTTTTGCCCAAAAACGAGCTCTCCCCTGTCGCGTAAGCCGCGTCACGGTTGGCGAAAGGAGCCGAACGGCGAGTCGGCGCTATACTGCGCATGCGCATCGCCGTTCGGCTCCTTTCGCCAATCGTGACGCGACTTACGCGACGGGGGGAGAGCTCGTTTTTGGGCAAAACGTCAATCAACAGCATGTGAGGAACGCCCACTCCCGCGGGACTCGCAACCCGGATGCACGGGTGAATATGCTGTACTAAGGTATGTACAGCAGGGAAAAAATAAGAGCCTTAATTCGATTGTAATGTGGGGGGGCAGTGGAATAAAAAAAAGTTGTTTTTAAGGGGGAACCACCGCTTTAACGTCCTCAAATGCAATGCAGGGGCTATAGGCCATGCATTGTGCTTTGATAAGATCACAGGACCTACAACTGCTGGAGCATAGGGGCAAAGAGGCCATGTCCACCTGTCTTACAGCCTGGAGGCAGCCTGTCTGAGTGGGGGATTGGCTTTGGCCTTTTCCGATACCATGGAGTTCAGCTTTAAAGTGGATGTAAACCCGATTTCATGAAATTTGAGCTGGGCACATATATCTGCAGTGTTTTGTTATCTCTCTTCAAAGTACTACGTTCCATTCCTGTTATCAGCCTGATAACTTCTGACAAGTTGTCCTTCAACTGCGATAAAAGAAGCCTGAATTTTGTGTTAGCGAGGGTGCTATAAATTTAATTTGAAGAGCCCTGAACTATTTAACGATCAGCTCTGAAAGTTTCTACCTATGAGGAGGGGGGTGTGTGCCTTTCCTCCGTTCTGCTGTATGCCCAGGCTTCACTGCAGTGCTAAACAGAGAAAATCTCCTAACCTAATCTGAGCTTTCTAAAGAATATATAAAGCTGAAGACAGCAGCTATACATGTAAAACTTATGTAGGGAGATTTGTTTCATCCCTGTGTATCATCTGAGGCTGTTCACTTCATTGGGTATACAGTATGTGAGGGTTTACATCAACTTTATTATAGGAATTGGATTAGTTGATGCGTGTATTTAAATGTAAGCTGTTATTTGGCAATCACTTTGCATAGTAAAAAATGTGTAAAAGATCTTTGTGTATACCGGTGGTCTTTTGAGATTCGGGATTTCAGACTAGGTTAAATGTAGTCTCCTGCCAGAAGTATGACAATCCTCAGCATTTGTGCACAAGCTGGATCGGCAGCTGCTGTGCTTCATATGGGGGCTTTCTTCTTCATGAAGTGGCAGATATCTAGGGAAATGTCAGGTGCTAAAGGCCATACTGCCAACTGAGATTCTTACATTTGTTCATGTCGAATTTCCCCTTTTGCAGTCATATTTGAGAAACCCCACTATGTTCGCTACATGTTCTTCACACCGCAAACCTAAAAATGAAAAACGATTTCTTGCCTTGGATGTTCCATTGGAGCGGGCCTAGAATCCGCTTACTGTTTGCTGTTAAATCACAAGGAAAGAGCGGACCTGATTGTGTGTGTGTGTGTGTGTGTGTGTTTTTGTGTGTTGTTTTTTTTTTTTTTGTGTTCGCTTCCCCGTCAGGCTCTGCCCGCTATCGGCATCACTGGTTGCTAGGAGACTGTTGACAAGTGGGCACAGATTTGGAGCCCACGACATGAGTTTGTGGCCGCCACATTTTTAAATAAAGTTTTAATAAAATAAAAAATTGTGAGTGAAAAAGCAGGCTTGTCGTGAGGCTTCTAGGCGGGAAACACATTTTCCCGCACATGTGGGGGTCTCTGAAAACCCCTGTGGTGACAAGACCCACTCAGTTGTCCTTTATCAGCTTGGCTGAGCTTCCCTTGCCTCCCACCCTTGTCGCTGGCACCATTATGTGGTTATGTCGCCCTTGGATCAAGGGGGGGCTTTGTTTTTTATGAATGTATATAAATATTGCTCGAGTTCTATGTCTGAGCAAGTTTAGAGTTTGTTTGAATTTTGGAATATACATTTATTACATTTTATTTTAATAAAGATGTATTTAATTTAAAATTATTACCAATAAAGGTGCCGCGGCCATTTTATTACCAAAATTTGTTGACTATTAATGCATTTTTAGTTTAGATATGTGTGCGACCTACAATCCCATGCCTGTGCAAATGTACTACCTGCTACACCGCATACAGAGACGGGCACTCTGTCTCTGTATGCCAACATACAGTTGGTCTTACCTTTAGTTCCTAGATAACAAAACTGTTAATTGTTACATTTTGGTGGTAATAGAACCACTTTGTGCCTTTTTTTAGAACTGCCTGAATCTGCACTTGTTTTGGCATACCTTTCGGGTGCCAGCGGCAGGCATTTGTGAATCTGGTGCAGGCCAATATAAAGGACCATACCACCAGATTAGTGCTATTGGGGCTTTATAGCAAGATTTTTCAGTTCTGGGGTTTTCAGGAAAGAACAAATCAAAATGTAAGCCGCAATTTAAGTTCTGCTTTTTGAATGGGAATATGTCACAAATATAAACTAGTAGCTAGATTCAGAGAGGGCGTCCTAACTTTGCGGCGGCGTAGCATATCGTGTTTACACTACGCCGCCGTAAGTTAGCGAGGCAAGTACATGATTCACAAAGTACTTGCCTGCTAAGTTACGGCGGCGTAGCGTAAATCGGGCGGGCGTAATTGCGCCTAATTCAAAATTAGCTAAGGGGGCGTGTTTTATGTTAATGGGGCTTGACCTGGCGTGATTGACGTATTTTACGAACGGCGCATGCTCCGTCCGCCTACATATCCCAGTGTGCATTGCGGCAAAGTATTGATTTCGACGTGGACGTAAATCCCGTAAAACCCTATTCACGGACGACTTACGCAAAATTTGCAAATTTCGACGAGGGAACGGCGGCCATACTTAACATTACTATTCCAGCTATTTGATGGAATAACTTTAGGCCTGATAATTACAAATTTACTTTAGGCTACGACGGTGTAAGACACTTGCGGCGCTCGTATCTGAGCCTAATTTAAGCGTATCTGGTTACCAGAATACGCTTAAATTAGCGCCGACGCAAATTCAGACTTAGGCTGGCGTATCTACTGATACGCCAGCCTAAGTCTCTCTGAATCTAGCTATAGGTGTCCAAATGTGGCTGCAAAAGTGGAAATGCACTTTAATACACAGAGGGGTGCAGGGCTTTGTCTTTTCTTAGAAATATGTTGATCATGGATACAGCTGCAGCCATTATCCTGGTATCCTTTTAAGCTGATGATGGTCTTTTTTTGTAGAAGGGACTACACCTGCCTCATTACTTCTACACACCATGGAAGGAGGCCCCCGCATGTCGCGGTCTCTGGTGCGATCGGGGAACCCGGGGCAGCTGCATCCACTATGTCCACCTGTCAAAATAGGAGAAGGTACATACCATCCATACTTGCCCCTCCTTTTGTGATGATTGAAACGGGAAGCAACAAAATTTTAGTCGCTTCCGGTTTTTGGTTTGTTTACAAGCTGTTGGAGGGCAGAGGAGAGCTCTGGGGTCAAATGGACTATAGATCTTAGTAAAGGGAACCGGTCGCTGCACATGCTTTTAAAGCATCGCCTATCGTGGAGGATTTGATTTATATCGACTAGATTTGAATCCTATTTTTTCAAGAGCAACTGTTATCTATGTTCCGCAGTGGCTCCTTCTCTGACCTGCTGTTGACTCACCGACCGTCCCATTCACTTTAATGGCACGGCTGATGATGCAGCAGTGACGCAACAAAGTGAGGGACACAGCAGCAGGTTAGTGGATGCCCGCTAACGGGCGCTGCCTCCAGCTGATCTCCCCCCGCAACTCGCCCACACCCAGGTGTGTGTGCACAGTTTTAAAACATGACATGTTGGGTATTTGTTTTACTTGATGTATTGGGTATTGTAATAAAATTCATTTTAAAGTGCATTTTTTCCTGAAATTATTTGCATCTGATAAATGGCTGTGCAAATATTGTGTGACATTTTATTCTCCAGGACCTTTTTGCTTTCACAAAAATTATAGGTTTGGGGATTCTAAGTAATATTCTAGCAAAAAAAAAAAAAATGCAGATTTGTGCATGTATTAGAGAAATATCAGAATTGTCCCAAACTGGAAGTAGATAAATACAGTTTTGTTTACCTATGGCTGTATCCAGTGTCCCCTCACTCTATGAGCGACTTTTAACTAGGCTTGTGTGCAAACCGTAAATCACAGCTGATAGTTTTGGAAGTCTTACATCTTATTCCTCTTCTAGTCTGATTTCAGCAGGGACAGGCTGAATTTTAAACCATCTCTGGAAGTTCCCGATCGACAGTCGACTTCTGTCAAACGGGACTGTTAGAAAACCCATTTGATTAGTGGCTGTAGTGCAGACAGTGGGGGAGGGGGGGGGGGTTTCCACCATCCACCTTGCTTATGTGGATGGGGGAACCCGCTGGCTGATTTTAAAAATGAATAGTCCACGGCCAGCTTAAGAAAAAGTAAAATAAAATTCCCTTTTTAGAGCAGGGGAATTTCCTGTTAAGGTATTTTATTTTTTATATTCTGGATTTCAGACTCCACAATATGTTATAAAGCCGTAGTATTGACACATTTTGAATGGTTTGTAATGACTTGGTGTTGGCATTCAACTTTTATACTTACTGATGTGCTTTCTAAATGCTTTTCAGCATTTGTTATTAGTGTGGTTTTCATGCATTTTTGTGTACTTTTGGGGGTGTTTTATGGGTTTGTGTTTAAAAATAAACCTATTAAAACCCTCAAAAATGCATTCCAATGGATATGTTTACAAATGCAGTTTTAGAACATAGCAGTTGTTTGGAACATAATGTTGTGTGAAAATTCTTTGAGTATGTTGGATGTTCACACATGACTTGATATTTTCATGAGCTGTAACTATCTAAGCACTGTGTGCGAGATGGTCAGGCAGTGTAGTGGTCAACTCCAAAATAAATAAACTTCTTTAAAATATGTTGAACAAATTAAAGTCTTTTAGTGCACATGCAATGTGATCTAAACAAGCTGTGTTATTGTAATGGAGACGGTTGAAGTGCTAATAAAACAAACCTACATCTTTCTCTTCATGCTGCAGCATCAGTCTGATGCTGCAGCTGTCTGCCGGCTCTAAGGCTCCATTCACACCTAGGCGTTTTGTCGCCTGTAGCGCGACGCTATTGCAGCCTGAAATACGCTGGAGGGGTGATTTAACATTGTCAGCTATGGAGATGGTTTACATCTCCACGCCGAACACCTGAAGCTCAAAATAAGTCCCGGACCCTTTTTTCAGGCGGCTTTCGGCGTTCGGCATAGCCGACAATGTTAATCACCCCTCCGGCGTATGTTAGGCTTAAAAACACTGCAATTTGTCGCGGTAAAATACGCCGCGTTCAGGTGTGAATGCAGCCTTGGCTTGAGAACTGAGCAACCACATGACTGCTGATTGCTTAGTTACCGGGTCCTCTGTGAGCAGAAAGTGGTGACTGTCAGTCACTGTTCCCTGCTTTGCTCCTCCAGCGCTCACTGGAGCACTAGTAAGGCCCCTGTCAGTTTTTTTTTTTTTTTTTTTTTTAACATGGACCTGATCAGACCCTCCACACTCTCCTTTTTTTTTTTTTTTTTTTTTTTTTATGGAGCGGCGGATGTTGGACACACCTACCTGCCCTCTTATCCTGTCGGCCAAGAAAAGACAGATGGTGGTTCTATTTTCCGTCCGGAGGATCAGATGGAAAGGGACAGGGGATCCATTTCCATTCGATTGCCCCATAGAGGAGAGTGGCACTGTGTCTGTGTCTGCTCCGCATAGCCGACACTGACCGGTCATCCGCCTGCTTGGCAGGGATCAGCGGAGAAGCTAAGTAAGCGAATTACGCTTGGCAGACAAGTGCAAGGGGCCTAAATAAAAGTGCTTTTGATGTTTCCCAGAACCTTGAGCATTAACACCTGTTGGGGCCTTTTTGTTGTACAGCATTTTGCAAGTGTTTTGGAGCTGTGTGTGTTGGCCAATAGAGAAAACTATCATTGTTACATCATTTGTTGCGCTCTTTCTGCTTTTTAGCGGTTTCAAAAACCTACCAGTCTGCCCAAATAAAGCTACAAATTTAGCTCCGGAACTTTGAGTGTAGGGTTTTTTGTAGTGGAGACCTAAAAACATAACTTTTTTTTTTTTTTCCTCCCTGAGCGTGATGGCGCTTTGAGCTTGTCTGGTGGCATACCTTACCACATGTAAGGAGTTGCATAATAACAATTATGATTGTTCTTCCTGAAGTTCCTTGGGAGTATAGGCAACCTCCCTGGACATGGCCACACAAGGAATATGAAGCACCCTGGCTAAAACAGAAGGATTGTACAAATGGCAGACAAAGCCAAGGAAAAGGGAGTTCAGCTTGACTCCAAGATCAAGGTGCATTGGTGGTTCTTTACTAAAACTACATGGTGTAAAATCTGGTGCAGCTCTGCATGTAAACCAATCTGCGTCCAGGTCTTTTTGTCAAATTTTAATTGAACAATCTGAAGTTAGGTGATCGACTACCATGCACAGCTGCACCAGATTCTGAGTGCACCAGTTTTAGTAAATTTCCCCCATAGTCTCAAAGAAACTATACCCAGGGGATTTTGCAGTTTTGGATTTACTAAAATAACCGCATTTCCATGTTCTGTGAACTGTGGGAGAGCAGATTTAGAGACTGCAGGGTCTTGGGTTAGTAACACTTTAACGCTAGCGGCTGCTAATGTGAAGTTGCACCGCTCACCACTTCTACCTTCTCCACTATTCTTATTACTACTCTCACAATGTATCATGTACTGTAGATAAATGAGGAGTTGACTGACAGGATCTCCACCACCCATTTACAGAGCCTGATACATTGTTTGGGAGTAGTAATGGGAACAAAATATATGGCTGTTGGGGCAGAAAAAGCTGGGCAACCGTTGCAACTTTTCTCAGTAACAGTGGCTAAAAACTCTCCCAGCGCCAGAAGATAACCGCTCTGGGCACAATCCAGTGACTGTGAAGGAGACACTGGTGGGAACATATTTACCAGAAGCAGCAGTCTGCCAATAATGGGATACACATTACATTGTTGCATACAGTATTTATTATGTTCAGTGCTGTATTTCAAAAAAACAACTTTAGCTTTATCAATCAGTTGGGCAGTGAAAGACCAAGAGACCCCGACATCCTCTATATCGGAAGAATCACAATTTGGAATGGAACGGGACTTTAAGGCTGCATTCACACCTAATCGCGGCGTTTTGTCCCGCGAATTGCGGCGACAAATTGCAGCGTCTTGTACTGCGATTTGCGGCGACAAAACGCCGCGATTTTTTTTTTTTTTTTTTTTTCAAAACATTTTTATTGATTTTTCTTTGTTACAAAACATGCATAAGAATGAAAAATTGACATTGCGTACAATAGAAAAAGGGGCATACATAGTATATTACATTAAGGCATCCAACCTGCCGAAAAAAAACGCCGCGATTTTAACCCCCAGGTCCACATCTCCTATGCCGAACGCCGAAGCCGCCTGGAAAAAAAGGGTCCGGGACTTGTTTTGAGCTTCAGGCGTTCGGCGTGGAGATGTGAACCATCTCCATAGAGGGCAATGGTATTTCTCCCCTCCAGCGTATCGAGCGTCGGGCATAAATACGCCTAGGTGTGAATGGAGCCTTAGGGTGCCAGAAACTACTTTACACAGTGTATAAAATTTAAACATAATTTTTTCTACATATCAAGTTTAAAATAAGTTTTATAAAAGCCATCAGAATGATGTATGGGGTTTAGAACAATACTGCAGCAGCTTCAGCTCTACATGTTTCACTGTATAGGCTTCCTCAGGAGTCTTGTGAATCCTGCATATTGTTACTATAGGTAGAAGAACAAACAAGTCTCAAATGACCGTGACCGATCTGTCACAAATATCTCGGTGGTCTGATCCTCTATCTCTGGGAGCCTGATGTATGATTGATCTAGCATTAAGAGCATCCCAGTAGGTCCGTCTTTTTCAATATGATCAATCTTGTACATTAATTGGTGGTTGAAAATATGAATGATATAGATGTTATCAGATCTCTATCTATCTATCTATCTATCTATCTATCTATCTATCTATCTATCTATCTATCTATCTATCTCTATCTATCTATCTATCTATCTATCTATCTATATATCTATCTATATCTATCTATATCTATCTATATCTATCTATATCTATCTATATCTATCTATATCTATCTATCTATCTATCTATCTATCTATCTATCTATCTATCTATCTATCTATCTATCTATCTATCTATCTCTATCTATCTCTATCTATCTCTATCTATCTCTATCTATCTCTATCTATCTCTATCTATCTCTATCTATCTCTATCTATCTCTATCTATCTCTATCTATCTCTATCTATCTCTATCTATCTCTATCTATCTCTATCTATCTCTATCTATCTCTATCTATCTATCTATCTATCTATCTATCTATCTATCTATCTATCTATCTATCTATCTATCTATCTATCTATCTATCTATCTATCTATCTATCTCTCTATCTATCTCTCTATCTATCTCTCTATCTATCTCTCTATCTATCTCTCTATCTATCTCTCTATCTATATGTCACTGTTTGTTCTTTTACCTATAATATCAACAATATGCAGCATTCATGAAACTCCTGAGGAAGCCTATACAGTGAAACATGTAGAGCTGAAGCTGCTGTACCATTGCTCAAAACCGCATAAATTCTTCTGATGGATTTTATAAAATTATTTTCAACTTGATATGTAATAAGTTATGTTTCAATTTTTATACATTGTGTAAAGTAGTTTCTGGCATCTTTAAAGTCCCGTTTCGTTCCTTATTAAACTTCAGGATTAATTTTTTGTTTTTATTTATTAACTACTCTGGAAACTACAAGTGACATTCAGGTTCTATGAATAATCCTTTAACTATGAGTAGATCATTTTCCATAATTTGACTCGGTCTGCTGAATATGAACATTCAGGGTGTGTCTGCTCTGTGTAAACTTCACTCATTCCAGTGAACTTCTTTCCTTCCTTCTGAAATCGCTCGGAGTGCTGTGGTGATTGTCGAAGATTGGCTTCAATAAACATACAAGTCTGAGCAGCCGATGTAAAAATGTGAAAGAATATATAAAGTGAATGATTCCCCAGAGGTAAATGTTGGATAAACATTGAGGGTTGCCATATGTCTTATCCTGCCAGGAGGATGAGAAAATCGTTTTTTGTTCTTCACATATGTGGTGTTTGAATGCTCAGTATCTCTCATATTTTGGAAAGCTCCATTGTAGTAAGTTAAAGGGGTTGTAAAGTTTGTTTTTTTAGTTTCTAAATAGGTTCCTTTTAACCTCTTGACCACTGGGCACTTAAACCCCCTTCCTAACCAGATCAATTTTCAGCTTTTGGTGCTCTCACATTTTGAATGACAATTACTCAGTCATAAAACATACCCATATGACATTTTTGTCCTTTTTTTTTTTTATTTTTTTCACTCAAATAGAGCTTTCTTTTGGTGGTATTTAATCACCATTGGGTTTTTTTTTGCGCTATAAAAGAAAAAATACTGAAAATTCTGTAAAAAAAATAAAAAAAATAATAAAGTTTGTTATACAATTTGTAATTTTTCTTAATACATTTTGGCCAAAATTTATACTGCTACATATCTTTGGTAAAAATAAGTACAGATTGGTGTATATTTGGTCTTTGTGAAAGTTAGAGTCCACAAGCTATGGTGCCAATATCTGAAAATTGATCACACATGAAGTACTGACGGCCTATCTCATTTCTTGAGACCCTAACATGCAAGAAAATACAAATATCCCCCAAATGACCCCTTTTTTTGGAAAGAAGACATTCCAATGTATTTAGAAAAAGGCATGGTGAGTTTTTTGAAGTTGTCATTTTTTTCCCCACAATTCTTTGCAAAATCAAATATATATATATATATTTTTCCCCCCACAAAATTTTCATATTGGCAGGTTATTTCTCACACACAGCATATGCATACCACAAGTTGCACCCCGAAACACATTCTGCTATTCCTCCCGAGTATGACGATACCACATGTGTGAGTTTTACACAGCGTGGCCACATAGGCCCAATATGCAAGGAGCACCTTCACGCGTTCTGGAGCACCCAGGCCAATTCTGACATTTCTCTCCTATATGTACAAATCATCATTTATTTGCTAAAAAATTACATAGAACCCCAAAACATTGTTTTTTTTAGCAAAGACCCTAGAGAATACAATGGCGGTCATTACAACTTTTTATCTCGCAGTGTATTTGCGCAGCAATTTTTCTAACGTGTGTGTGTTTTTTTTTTTTTTTTTTTTTTTTTTTTTTAAACCGTTTTTTTGCTTAAAAACAAAACAGTAAAGTTAGTCCAATGTTTTTGCATAATGTGAAAGATGAAGTTACGCTGAGTAAATACCTAACATTAGGGTTGTCCCGATACCACTTTTTTAGGACCGAGCACAAGTAGCGATACTTTTTGTCAAGTACTCGCCGATACCGTTTACCGATACTTTTTTTAAATCTCATGTGACCATGGCACATGTGTCCGTATTTTTTTTTTTACAATTTTTTTATTTTTTTTAAATGCTTTATTTATTTTTAAGGGGGGTGGGGGGAAATGTACAGTGTCAGTGTGTTTTTTTTTTTTACAATTCATTTTATTTATTGCAATTCCTTTTTTTTTTTTTTTATCAGCCCTGTTGGGGAAGGGGGGGGGTGGGTCTTTGGTGAGATATCAGGGGTCTTAACAGACCTCTAACATCTCCCCTCTGAGACAGGGAAAGGGACTAGGGACACAAATTCCCTTTTCTCTACAGCCTCGGCTGCGCTGAAAATGAAAGAGAAGCCAGCGGCTTCTCTTCATTCATAAACTGATACATTGTAATCACAGGAGGTTACAATGTTTCAGTTATGTGAATGTACAGAGTTGGTGATCACTGACTCTATACATTTGGAAAAGGTAGGAGCCAGGTTTACCGGCTCCTACCGCCGCTCTCCATCCTGACAGATCGAGGGGGGCATGACGGCAGGACGGAGGGGGGCATGACGGCGGCAGCAAGGAGTGGGGACACGGCGGCAGCATGGAAAAAGATGGCAGCATGGAGAGGGACAGCAGCAGAATGGAGGCGGAATGGAGGAGGATACAAGGACAGTCAGCGGTGATCGGTGCTTGTAACTCCCCCACCACACTGATCACCCTGACTGTCCAGGTATCGGGTGAAGCATCGGAGCATTTGCCCCGAGTACAAGTACTCAGGCAAATGCTCGGTATCGGTCCCGATGCCAATACTAGTATCAGTATCGGGACAACACTACCTAACATGTCACCCTTCAAAATTGTACACGCTCGTGGAATGGCGCCAAACTTTGCTACTTAAAAATCACCATAGGCGACGTTTTAATTTTATTTATTGGTTACATGTCTTTAGTTACAGAGGAGGTCTAGGGCCAAAATGATTGCTCTCGCTCGAACGTTCGCAGCGATACCTCACATGGGTAGCTTGAACACAGTTTTCATATGTCGACGGGAATTGCGTATGCTTTCGCTTCTGCATGCGAGCACACGGGGACAGGGGCGGTTTTAAAAAATAAATAAATGTTATTGTTCATTTTACTTTTATTTTAGTTTGACACTTTTTCCCCCCAAAAATACATTGATCACTTTTATTCCTATTATAAGGAATGTAAACATCCCTGGTAATAGGAATATAGCATGACAGGTCCTCTTTACAGTGAGATGTGGGGTCAATAAGACCTGGTCACGCTACGTACGTCATTTCCGGCCCTGCTTTTTGTCCGTGGCATGTGTTCCACCTCACAGGAACCAACAGAGTGCGGTGGGAGCACGGCAGATCCCCAGACTACTGATAAGGCTGCATTCACATCTAGACGGACGAAATCGCGGCGTTTTGTCGCCGCAAATCGCGGTAAAAATAGCGGCGTTTTGTACCGCGATTTGCGGCGACAAAACGCGGGTATTGTCCGCCTAGATGTGCCCCAAGATGACCCCCTCTATGGAGATGATTGCCATCTCCTAGCCGAACGCTCGAAGACGCCTGAAAAAAAGGTCCGGGACCTTTTTTCACGCCGCAGGCGACAGGCGTCCGGCGTTCGGCGTGGAGATGTGAACCATCTCCATAGAGGGACATGTATTTCCAGCCCTCTGGCGGCAGAGGCGTAGCGCTACAGGCGTAAAAACGCCTAGATGTGAATGGGGTCTTAGAGCCAGCAGCCCCAGTGCCGGGATAGGCACTTTTAAATGTGAGTAGCCTTTTGGCTACATTTTATCTTTGCTCATTTTTTAATAAACAAAATTACGCTATGGATGTTTCCATTGTTATTTCTAGGGCCGAAACAACTAATCGATTAATCAACAACTAATCGACTATGAAATTTAAAAGATTCCCATTTTCATAATCAATTTAATCGGCCAGTAACATAATGGGGTTAAAAAAAACTAAAAATTAGCCCTTTATAGTACAAATAGAGCAAATCTCTTCTGTAAATTTTACTTTCACTGTCCAACAGTAAAAAATTAACCCCTTACAGTAGCAATTATTTGCTCTTTTTGTACTAATTTTAGTTTTTTTAACGCACTACAGTTCATTTACATTGTTTCCTATGGGACACGTTCACATCCATGATTTTTTTCAGCTGCTGCGTATTTGGAAAGGGCAAGGACTTTTTTTAACGCAAAATGGTGCTATTTTTTTTTTTCCAATATACTTCAATGGAGAAGCTGCAGAAAAGCATGTCATGTGTTTTTGCGGCAATTTGTGTTTTTTAATCTGCGAACAACAAATTGGGCAAAAAAAAAAAATGCAAACCACCGCAAAATTACTTTTTTTTTATTTTTTAGCGTTAACTGATTGGGCGAAACAATCGGCCAACTAGTCGATTATGAAAATAATCGTTAGTTGCAGCCCTAGTTATTTCATATCCGGCTGAGACCTTTAAGGAGGAAGTCATCTAATATCTCCATTTCAGCCTATGTGAGCAGGCATTATCATGCCTAAGCTCTCATTGACTCTCTTTTTGAGTAAAGGAGTCAATGTGCTCTAGTAAGCAGATTACTTATCCAGTCACTTTGGGTGTTTATTCAAGTTTGGTGAAGGATCACTTCTCTATCAGTATATCACAGCAAGCACGGAATGGATGTTTGGTGTTTTATGGACTTTGATTTATTATCATCATATTTTTTTGTGCTTAAGGGGGTTTTTCATAATAATCATCCTTTACCTGCAGATATTCCTCTTTTCACTTCCTCATTGTTCTTTTTTTGCTCAGAAGTTGCTCTATTTCTTCTCAGTTCTGTTCACTTCCTGCTTGATTTTTCTGACCACCGTGATGGGAGGCTTTACTGCGGTGGTCAGTGACGTGCTCACCCCCTCCTGGGAACTACATCTGTGTGGCAGGACGCACTCTACGTGTTAGACTTCAAGGAGGTGTAAATTACTTGGGCGTGCCGCAATGCATACTGGGAAATGTAGTTCTTGCATGAACGAGTGCCGCAAACCAGGAAGTGAATGAGAGCACAAACTAGAACGCCGGAGGTGATATAGATGAAGGAATTTTAATACCGTATTTTCCGGCGTATAAGACGACTTTCTGGATGCAAAAAAATGCATCCAAAGTCGGGGGTCGTCTTATACGCCGGGTACAGTCCAAGTACTCACTTTTTTCCCAAGCGCTGACAGTGTCCAATGCTGCGATCGCGATCGAGAATGATTTCAAAGCCGCGCCTTCACTGCAGAGTGTTCTGTGATAGGATGAACAAAAATCTTCCCAGCAGCGCCTCTGTTCTTTGATCCTCCTATCACAGATGCCTTCTCATCCTCGGACGAGATGAGAAGACGTCCGTGATAGGCGGGAAACATAACAGAGGCGCTGCTGGGAAGATTTTTGTTCATCCTATCACAGAACACTCTGCAGTGAAGGCGCGGCTTTGAAATCATTCACGATCGCGATCGCAGCATGGGACACTGTCAGCGCTGGGGAAAAAAAGTGAGTGTTATTGCACTGGGGGGGGGGGGGGGGCAACAAGTTCAGGCACAGTGGGGGCAAGTGGTGGCATGTAATGGCACAATGGCAATGTGGGGGCATGTAATTGCACAGTGGCACAGTCTGGGCATGTAATGTAATGGCACAGTCTGGGCATGTAATGTAATGGCACAGTGAGTAATGTAATGGCACAGTCTGGGCATGTAATGTAATGGCACAGTGAGGAATGTAATGGCACAGTCTGGGCATGTAATGTAATGGCACAGTGAGGAATGTAATGTAATGGCACAGTGAGATTTGAAAAAGCCTGTTTCTGTCAGCGGTTCTGGCTCCCCCTCAGCTTCCAGAAAGACAGTAAGAAGGGGGTAGTCTTATACAGTGAGTATATCCCAAAATCAAAAATTTTCCTGGAAAATTAGGGGGTCGTCTTATACGCCGGAAAATACGGTAGGTATTTACTAGTTTTTTTTTAACAGAATCATTACACTATTCTGTCTGTCTACCTTGCAGACATTCATTTTAGGCAAACATTTTTTTTCCTTTACAACTCCTTTAAGATTGGGACTGAATAATATTTGCACTAATTGATATTTCACAATATTTTTTAATCATATGTTGTTTGATAAAGTTTTGTGCACATTTGTTTGAAAAGGATTAGTGACTTTAGGAGTGCAGTCCTATGATTTTTTATATTGTTATTTTTATTAATTAGCGCCCCCTATCTTTTACCCATATCTCTAGGCTGGGAAGCCTGAAATAAAAAAACTATCCTGGCTTTGATCGTATCGGTGAGTCAGTAGAATCACCGGAGGGTGGTGGGAGGGGGGACGTATTGCGGGGTATTTGCAGAGTATCGCACAGGGATGGCTGGATCTATGACTGCAATTGTCACAGATCCAGCCCACAGCACTGCTGCTGACGTGCGATCTCTCCCCCTTCCCTCTCACACTGTACCGATCGGTACAGAGAGGCGAGGGAGGAACCAGCGTCCTCACATGACACCGGTTTGTTTACAAGTGATCGCTCCGTCATTTGACGGAGCGAACACGTGGTAAACGGACGCTATCTGCGGCAATTTACCGTGATGCGCCGGGGGGCGCGGGAGCAGGATTTTGGGAGGTCCTCCCAGAATAACTCGACCGCGCTGTAGACGTCTTTTGTCTATAGCGTGGCCGGCAAGTGGTTAAGCTAGTGCATTGTTGGTTCACTTGCCTTTTTCCTTCGATTTCCCTTCTAAATGTTTTTTTTCTTTGAATTTCTCACTTCCTGTTTCTTCTCTGTAAGCTTTCCACCATCATCCGAGCGGTGGCTAGTCAGCCAGAACAGCTTACTGAGCAGTTTACTGAGGAACAGGAAGTGAGAAATTCAGACAAAGAAAACAAAAAAACAAAAAAAAAACATTCAGGAGGGAAATCAAAGGAAAATGTAAGTTAACCAACAATGCACTAGCTTAAAGGAGCTTTAGAAAACAAAAAACGAACCCTTACAACCCTTAATTTGCAGTAAATTGCAAAAACTGTGTATGAAGCTTGGGGTCACCATACGCAATGTATTTTGACTGTACAATATTCACATAAACCACTTTAGTTTTACCAAAACAAAAGCAACTCCTAAATTGGTCTTCTTCCCTTCCACCAAGTTGATGGGTGGATCGACTTCTGCACAGCCATTCTGCTCATATGTGGATCGAAATTTTGTCTGGCTCCTGTTGAACCGGCTGAATTTCAATCCATGTATTGACACTCCCAGCAGCGTGAACTTCCAAGCGAGTCCGGAACCCACAGTGTTCTCTAATCGCACCTATGTGAACCGGCCCTAAAGGAGATTGTGCAGTTAGATTGTAGTGTGCATGTCTGGTAAACTTTAAGGCTCATGTATACAGTACTTGCGGTCGGGGGTGGTAAAAACAAGCTGTTGTTTTTTTTTTTTTCCTCCACTAAACAATATTTTATAAAATACTTGCTCCCCTTTATTGGATAGTCTGAAAAAAGAACTCCAACCGCTTCTCCTAGGGGGTTATACAATGCAGGGAGGAGCTGATGGCGCTGCAGAGGGACCTGAGAAGAGGAGGATCGGGGGCCACTCTGTGCAAAACGAGCTGCACAGTGGAGGCAAGTATGACAGGTTGCTTATTTAAAAACAACAAAATAAATAACAAAGCTTTACAATAGTTTAATCACAATTAAGTTATGCTATGTGAATGAGTACATGTAACAAATATAATGTAGGCGTTATATCAGCTTTCCCAATAAAGCGTAACTTCAGACAGATCCCCTTTCATCTATTCAGCTGTTTTTAAATGAGGACAATGTGTAGTGGAGGGGCAAATAACATCACAATCTCCACCTTGCCCAATCAGGGAATGCCTTGTATTCATTATCACTTGATATCCGAAATATTGCGGTCAACACTGAGGACAAGGGGGCATTATTTATGTCTATAGAAAAAGCATTTTCATCTCCAAATACGGAAAGGTTTCTTCACAGTAAGAGCTGTGAAAATGTGGAATAGACTCTCTGCAGAGGTGGTTCTGGCCAGCTCAGTAGATTGCTTTAAGAAAGGCCTGGATTCTTTCCCAAATGTACAGAATATAACTGGGTACTGACATTTATAGGTAAAGTTGATACTGTAGGTAGGGAAAATCTGATTGCCTCTCGGTGGATCAGGAAGGATTTTTTTCCGCCTGCTGTAGCAAATTGTAGCATGCTCTGCTGTGTTTGTTTTTTTGCCTTCCTCTGGATCAACTGTGGGTATAGAATTGGGTATATGGTATTGTATAAATTTTTTATTTTCCGTGGTTTACTTTTCGTGGTATTTGATCACCTCCTTTTTTATTTATTTTTTCGCTATAAACTGCCGTCAATTTTCTGCTATACAACGTATCCAATAAAAATATATTAAAATTTTTTTTAATTTCTTCATACATTTAGGCCTGCTACATATTTTTGGTTAGAAAAATCCCAGTAAGCATTTATTAAATGGTTTGCGCAAAAGTTATAGTGTCTACAAACTGTGTGTGTGTGTATATGTATGTATGTGTATATATATATATGTGTGTGTGTGTGTGTGTGTGTGTATATATATATATATATATATATATATATATATATATATATAATTTTTTTTTTTACTAATAATCGCAATCGTCTACTATATTTACGCGATTCAGCGCAGAGGTGCCACCCTGTAGCAGTATAACTGCTATATGGCGACCTTAAAGAGGAGTTCCCGCCTGGGGGAAAAAAAATTCAAGTCGGCAGCTACAAATACTGTAGCTGCTGACTTTTATTATTGGGACACTTACCTGTCCAGGGACCCCATGGTGTTGGCAACCCAGACAATTTTCAGATCAGGTGCTGCCGCCGCCATCTCCACTAAGAAAGGCTTCACGGCCGGTTCCCTACTGCACTTTCTAATTTGCCTGGCAACGGAGGAGGGGGGCCGAACTTCCGAGGGACTGCGCAGCGGCACCTTATTCTGGAAGTGGGGACAGGGGCCTGTCAAAGGGGCCCCTATTCCCCCCCCTCCCCCCTGAAAGGTGCCAAATGTGGCACTGGAGGGGGTGGGGGAATAAGCAGAGGTTCCACTTTTTGCTTTAAAAGTAGTTCTCTGAATAGTGACGGTGCTGAGTGATCCTTGTGCAGAGGGGAATGAATCTTGTATTAATTACGTAACCTATATGTAAAAACAATAATGACACTATTCTATTAAAAAGGTAACCGTAATGTTTTTTTCAGTACAGCTATTGCTGCTAAATAATGCTCCAAGCTGAAGTGTCCTGTATGGTTTGATGCACATCATGGTAAAATGTTCATTAGTAGACAGGTAATACTTTTATTATTTTTTTTTTAACTATAAGCCCAAGTGATATCTTTTCGTATAGAACTAAAATATTCTCTTATCTCAAAATCCAAAACGCACATTTTCAAAACGCGCGCACACACATGGTTTTCGGAGTAACGCTTTGGATGGATTTACTTGGCTCAAACATGAGAGTAGCTGGGAACAGCACAGAAAAGTACTGGGAATCAACACAAGTAAACAGATTTTTTCTTTTTTTTTTTTATCCCAAGCCAAAAATTGTGAAAATATAAGAAGCTGTTTACTTCCTTCATGCAAGTTTTTTTAAGAAGGTAATATTGGTCTGTCCTGGTTCGGGGGGAAAAAATAAATAAATGTGATGGATTGGATTGTGATGTAAACGGGCACAAGTGAGCCCATTGATCCAACTCAGGTCTGCAAACTGAATGGGCATGGATGTCACAATAGTGAACTTTTCAGCTCTGATTCAGCAGCAAATCTGTCCACCGACCCTTATTTCTAATGCCTGTTCAGCTACAGATATCCTACATGTTGAAACGATAAAAGATCTAAGCTCATGCGTGTTTTGGTGTCCAGGGCTTGTCGATGGAAATTGAGGGAAAAAAAAAAAATGAATGAATTCAATATTGCATATTTAAGAAGTTGGACTTTATGATTTTTGCAAAAAACAAAACAAAAACTTGCCTATGTGAATGACTGTCAGTCACCACTCTCTTCTCCCCCTCCCACACTCACTGGCTCACTGAGAGACTGAGCCGGGAATGGCTGGCTCAGGACTGGTGTGCTGAGAGGCTTAGCCAGTTGCTGGTTATGCATTCGGGAGGATCCCAACAATAAGTTCTGGATCCTTCCAGAGCCTGTAGCTGTGACGTCAAACAGTGGGCTTTAGCCTGCAGTCGGGCCTAATCTTGGTCACAGGAGTGCAAAAATAAATTCAAACAATAGAAGTATGGCCAGCAAAGCTTTAACATCTAATTCACTAGTTTTTAGGCTTGTCCCGATACTGATACTAGTTTCTGTACCGATACCAAGCATTTGCCTGAGTACTTGTACTCAGGCAAATGCTCAGATTCTTCACCCGATACTTGTACAGTCAGGGATGATCGGTGCGGCCGGGGGAGTTACAAACACCGATCTCTCTGTAAAGATTTCTATAAAGCATGATAGCTTCTCCCCGGACCCCCCCCCCCCCTTCAGCTGCTTTAGTGAAATCTTTACAGCGGTGATCCGTGCTTGCAACTCCCCCCAAAGCCGCACCGATCACTGCTGACTGTATCCTGTCCCCCCTCCGTACTGCTGCTGTCCTCCTCAGTGTCCCGTGTCCCCATCCGTTGTTCTGCTGCTCCCTGTCCACGCTCCAATCCGTGTCCCCCTCCGTTGTGCTGCTCTCCCTGTCCACGCTCCAATCCGTGTCCCCCTCCCTCAATGCTCCGTGTCCCCCTCTATTGTGCTGATCTCCCTCTATCCCCCTCTATCGGCGCTCTGTTCCGTGTCCCCAACCCCCTCCATGCTCTGTGTTTCCCTACATTGTGCTGCTCTCCCCCTCTGCGCTTCGTGTCCCCCTCCTTTGTGCTGCTGTCACCCTTGACTCCAAGTCCCCGTCCATGTCGTCCTCCACCTCCTCTGTCCTTGATCTGTCGGGATGAAGAGCAGATGTAGGAGCTGGTAAACCCAGCTTCTTCCTTTTCCGAATGAACAGTCAGTGATTACTGACTCTGTCCATTCACATAACTGAAACATCGTAACTTGTGTTTTACGATGCTTCCGTTTATGAATGGAGAGGAGCCTCTGTCTCCTGTCCATTCATTTTCAGTGCAGCTGAGGCTGCTGAGAAAGGGACTGGGGAATCTGTGTCCTTAGTCCCTTTCTCTGTCTCAAAGGTGAGATGTCAGGGGGGTTGAGACCCCTGATATCTCACCAATGCCCCCCAACAGGGCTAAAAAGAGAAAGAAAGAAAATCAATTTATAAAAAAAAATTAATTGTAAAAAATAATAAAAAACACACTGACACCATTCACTCAGCCACTGTCACATGGCATTAAAAAAAAGTATCGGTAATCTGATCGGTACTTGTACTCGGTCTTAAAGTGGTATCGGGACAACCCTACTATTTTTCACCTGTAGAACACTAGACGGAGATACTTGGGAATTGTGGGATATATAGTTTCTTCACAGGAAGTGTTGCTTGTTGGAATCTCCAAACTTCGGCCCTCCAGCTGTTACGGAACTACACGTCCCATGAGCCATTGTAAAACTTATGATGATTGCATGATGGGAATTGTAGTTCCAGAACAACTTCAGGGCTATATTTTGGAGACCCCTGTCTTTGGACTACAGACACAAGTCGTGCAGTAACCTGTGCAGTATCAGGCTGCAGGCCTCATGTTTGAAAACCAAACTGAAACGGCTGACACTGGAATGTGACGATTTACTCCACTATAGGCTGTGCACACAGGCCAACAAATTGTCAACACACATCTCAGAATAGGAAGGTAGGAAAATGTGACCTTTTGATATTCATTATTCAATCTTATCTAACCGTACCTTTTGAATAGAGGTAGTTGCAAGCTCTTTATTGCTCTGGCTGCTGTCCCAGCTCTCTAGCAATCCCTAGATATTAGTAAAGGTATTTTGTTTTCCAACAAAAAACAAGCAATCATCAAACTGGGTACATATTATCTGGACTGAAGTATTATTTTACAACAATAGACACAATCTTGTATATCTACACCCAAGTATTTTACAGATAATAACTGAAAATATATAACAAAAATGACAAACTAAACAGCTGGTGATAAAGAGTCGGTTCACACTAGGGCGACACGACTTCCAGCGTGACTTTCAGAGGCGACTCCGACACGACTTCCAGCGTGTCTTTCAGAGGCGACTCCGACACGACTTCCAGCGTGTCTTTCAGAGGCGACTCCGACACGACTTCCAGCGTGACTTTCAGAGGCGACTCCGACACGACTTCCAGCGTGACTTTCAGAGGCGACTCCGACACGACTTGAGCATGAACCACAGGGCGATCTGTGGCGATTTACAACACGACTTGAAGTCGTCTCCAGGACAGGAGACTTTCCAGTGGCCAATCAAACAACAATCAGCTCTGTGGGAGGGAGGGGGAGGGAGAGGTTTGCCTGAGAAATGTATGTTATCTTCCTGGAAAGTCGCTTCAGTTAAGACAGTGATAAGACTTGGATCAGACTTCCATTGAAATCAATGGGTACAAATCACCTACAAGTCGGATTGAAGTAGTACAACTTCTTTTTGAAGTCGGAGCGACTCGAGTCGTGTGTATTAACACTGCTCCCATTCACTTGCATTGTTTTTCTCGACAGCGCGACTTGGGACGACTTGAGGCGACTTCAAGTCAGATCCCAAGTCGCCCCAGTGTGAACCGGCTCTAAAACTGTTCAAAAGAAGCATAGCAGCCTAGGCACTCTACATGTATTTGTATTCATAAAGAAGTGGTAATCGTAGGTCCGATTCGTACCCTCATAAAATTATATCTTCTACTCTTGTTAGATTTCAACCTCTCCCGAGAGGTCCAGTCTACTCGGACCATATTATATCAATTTTTTTTTTGGGCACCCCCTAGAAGTATAGGTCAGTATAGTATAGGTTTTATACATAGGCATGGTGTGATTGACCAAATCAACTCACAATGTAATGTGTAAGGTGGGGGGTCCGGTTTCTTCCAACAAAGGGCAATTGCCTTTTTTGCATAAAAGAATAGAAATTAAACTAAAACTTTCTGAGCATCGCCCAAATATTCCTCACCCAGGTCGCCAAGAAGGGTACAGATATTGGGTAAAGCCAGTTTTGTTTCCCCAAAGGGAGTGATACTTGACCAGAATTAATGTATTTTTGAGCATTCCCAGATTATATGCAAAGTTTCCTGTAGCACTGTGACAGCTAGAACATTCAGGGGACTCTAACCGGCCCATTTTGCAGCAAACCAGGGTCAAATAAATTTGATGAAATGGGTCAGTTGAATTGCCTTGTCTTCTGCAGCTATGACCCCTGTTAATTGAGCACTAGCCCTCCTTTCTTGCTTGGAATATTTTTTTTTTTTCTGTTGGCTAACTTCACTTTTCATATACAAGTATCAGACTTGTAGACTTTTATTGTTTGTCAATTATCAGTATAGATTCATTTTCTGGAACCATATTATGATCATGCATAACTTTATGACCACTGACAGGTTGAGTGAATAACATTGATTGTCTTGTTACAGTGGTATCTGAAAGTTGTGGGATATATTAGGTAGGGCTGAAACAACTAATCGATTGATCGTCAACTAAACGATTATGAAATTAATCGATTACAATTTTCATAATCGATTAATCGGCCAGTAACATAATGGGGTTAAAAAAACTAAAATTAGCCTTTTATTGTACAAAAAAGCAAATCACTACTGTAAATATTACTTTCACTGTCCCACAGTAAAAAAATGAACCCCTTACAATAGCGATTATTTGCTCTTTTTGTACTTAATTTTGTTTTTTTAACCCTATTATGTTACTAAACATCTCAGGCCTGGGTTCACACCTCCTGTTTTTTTGGTGCTTTTAACATGGAAACGCACTACAGTTCATTTACATGTTTTCCTATGGGACACGTTCACATCCATGATTTTTTTTCGGCTGCTGCATATTTGGAAAGGGCAAGGACTTTTTTTTTTTTAAATTGTTTATGAAATTTTCAAAGTCAGTATACAGAATATGACATTGCAACAAGAAAGTTCAACTTTCGATAATACATAGCCGACAAACCTTAGACAATGTGATGATACAGGCACAATCTGACAAAATCATGTAAGATATTCAGGTATCAAGGCAATGTAAGCTAGCCATAATCCAAAACAAACAGAACTATAAAAGGTTAGCTATTACCGGACAAAAAGGTATAAAGAGAACCAGAAAATAAAAACAAAGAAAGAATAAACAGAAAATAAAAATAAAATATGCACCATGGAAATCAAGACTCATGAGAGGGATCAGGTAGATATCCTGATGAGAACTCGGAATCATCCCACAATTTCCAAATGCTCTCAAACAAAGGCAGGGTGTCTTCGATTTTAGCAGTCAAGTGTTCCATCCTACGCGTATCTACCATAATTGAGAGAACCTGGTGAATAGTGGGGGGTGAAGTGGAGAGCCAGAGCCTGGGGATGGCTCTCTTTGCGGCCAAAAGGACAAAGGACATAAGTTTGTGCGATGTCTTAGGCAGACCCATAAGGGGCAAGCCCAATATGAAGTGCAAAGGTGACAAGGGAACGGGATGGGATAGCAGTGACTTGTAGAAGCTCTTGAATCCTTATCCAAAAAGGGCCAATGAGAGGACATTCCCAGAAAATATGAAATAGAGAGCCCACGGCTCCCACGCACCTCCAGCAAAACTTGGAGAGGGTGGGGTCACGAGCGTGCAATAAGTCTGGGGTCCTATACCAGAATAACAGAACTTTAAGGGCAGTCTCCCTCTGCACTACACAGCGTGAAATCTTTGAAGTATTAGCCCATATTTTCCCCCAATCTAGCAACGAAATTGGGTGTTTTAATAGAGTAGACCATTTTTTCATATAGTTATGCGTGGAGTCCGTCAGAGGGGGGGTTTCATGTAGAATTTTACATATAGATGAAATCTGCTTAGGTGCATAGGGACCTGCTACACATAAAAGCTCAAAATCTGTGGGCCTCTCCAGTGATAGAGAGGGAAACGTGGAGGAAAAAAAATGCTTAAATTGTAGATAAGAGTACTGAAGGGAAGTTGGCAGATCATATTTCGCTTGCAATTCCGAAAAAGAAAGAAAAATACGTGTGACCGGGTTGACTAAGTGTCGTAACTGAAAAATTCCAGCTTGAGTCCAGGGATACATCCTCCCAAATGACATGCCATCAGGAATATCTGGATTGAAAAGAACGTTCATTAGGGGGGAACATTTGGAGGAGAGGGAGAACCGCTCCACACATCTCCAAATAGCCAGGGTAAACAGCATTGGAGCCAAGCATAAAGATCTCAGCTGGGGCATAAATTTAGCGGACGATGGCCAAAGTAAGTAACAGGGATGTACTGGTACAGTGATCCCCATCTCTATCTCAGCCCATCTGGAAGGGGCCTTTCTAGACACCCAAGAGATCAATATACGGAGGTGAGAGGCATAATAGTATTTAATAATGTCCGGTGCCGCCATCCCACCCCTATGCTTAAGGGCGTAAACTACTGATTGTGCGATCCTATGGGAGGCATTATTCCAGATAAACCTGAGACATCGCCTCCGGAGGAGTTTCAACTGTGACATTGGGACAGAAGTAGGGAGTGTCTCGAAAAGGTACAACATTTTTGGGAGTATGGACATCTTTAAGACGTTAATTCTGCCTAATAGGGAGATTGGAAGAGAGGACCACAGATTCAATAGACGAGTTATCTCTGCAAACATAGGGGGAAAGTTAGCTTGGTATAAGGTGGAGTATGAAGATGTAATATACACCCCCAAATATTTTAAAGAGGTAGGGCACCAATGATAATTGAACTTGTCTTGAAGAGATGTGAGCATCTCCGGTGACATATTATTCGGTAAGGCCTCTGTTTTTGATTGATTAACCTTAAACCCGGACAGGCCCCCAAAGATGGAAAGAATATCATGTAAAGCAGGTAAAGAGGTCGGAGGATGAGTGAGGGTCAGCAGAATGTCATCAGCAAAAAGTGAAAGCTTATAATCCCTTCGCCTCAGCGGAACCCCCCTTATGTCAGGGTGCTGCCTAATGGCTTCCGCCAGTGGTTCAAGACTCAAAATGAACAGCAAGGGCGACAGCGGACACCCCTGCCTAGTGCCATTACTTAGGGAGAACCGCTGAGACAGACAGGAGGAAAGCTGTACTTGGGAAGTAGGGGTGGAGTAAATGGCTCGCAGGGCATGGATAAAAGGACCCGAGAATCCATATCTATCAAGGACCGCAAACATAAATGGCCAACTAAGGCGATCAAATGCCTTTTGCGCATCTAGGCTGAGAACAACTCCTGTCTGTTTAGTTTTGGTTAAAAGATCTATCAGGTCTACGGTCCTTCTGGTGTTATCACCTGCGTGTCTCGTGGGAACAAAACCCACTTGGTCTTTGTGGATTAAAGCCGTCAAAAGCGGGGAAAGTCGGTTAGCCAGCAATTTAGTGAAAATCTTGTAATCCGAATTCAAAAGCGGAATTGGGCGGTAATTATCTGGCAATGAAGGGTCTTTACCTGGTTTTGGGATGACCGTCAGGAATGCGTGTAGAAAATGGGTGTGGGGGACGGTGCCTTTGAGTAGAGAGGAGAAGAGAGACTGAAGATGGGGGTTTAAAATTTCCGAGAAGGTTTTATAATAAACATACGAGAGTCCATCTGGGCCAGGGGACTTGTGAGTGGGGAGAGCTTTCACAACTTCGATAATCTCTTCAAGAGAGACAGGGGCGTTAAGTATAGAGAGTTGTTCTCTAGACAGCTTAGGAAGAGCTAAAGAGGACATAAAAGCGTCAAAGTCAACCTGGGAGAATTGAGTCAACGGATCCCCACCCAAGCAGTTGTACAACTTCTTATAAAAACTTGCGTCATAGCCTTGGGGCAGTACGTGGGGGTACCATCTGGCTGCATTAGATGGTCAGGGATTGAGAGGAAGGGGCGTGGTCTCAATCTGTTAACTAACATTCTGTGCGGCTTATTGGCGTATTCGTAAAATTTCTGTCTAGCCCATAACAAAGACTTGGATATCTTATTCATATTAAAAGATTTGATACGATTCCGCAAGGAGACCACCACCCTTAGACGCTCCACAGTAGGGGAATCAAGAAGATGTGCTTCCGCAGCTCTAAGTTGGACCAGGAGCTCATCTTTTTGCTTCATGGAATCCCTTTTCAGACGGGAGCTAGCAGAAATACATTCCCCCCTGAAAAAAGCCTTATGGGCCTCCCACAGAGTGGAAACCTCCTTCACCGATCCCACATTTAAATCAAAAAATTCTGACAGTTTTTGTTTGTAACTGGACTCGTATTAACGGATCCTTAAGCAAAGACTCATTGAGACGCCAGTGGCACGTCCTGGGGGCAGGAGCAGACAAGACAATATCGATCTCAATGTGTGCATGATCCGACCAGGTGATTGGGCCAATCTCTGAGGAGATCACATATGAAAGTAAAGGGGCTGTTACAAAAAAGTGATCCAATCTGGAGTAGAGCTTATGAGGCGGGGAATAAAAAGAGTACCCTCGTTGGGTCGGATGTTTCACTCTCCATGTATCAAAAAGGTTATATGACCTGGTCAATCTGCGAAATGATGCGGACAGCTTCTGGACAGCATTACTTGGGGTGTCTCGAAACAGAGCCTTTCTGTCCCTGGCCGGGGACATGCACACATTAAAATCTCCCCCCAATATCATGAAGGGGTGGGAGATCGATTGAAGTTTCTCAAGAACAGTTGTAAAGAAACCAATCTGACCAACATTAGGGGCGTATATATTTGCCAATGTAAATTGGGTGTTCAGGTGACTACATTCCAGGAGCACATACCGACCTCCAGGGTCCAAATGGGAGGAAAGGATACGGATCGGACAGGAACGTTTGAAGAGGATTGCTACCCCCGCCTTACCAGATGGGTCAGAAGCTACGTAGACTGTGGGAAAATGTTTGGACGCAAATTTGAAGGAACCCCCAGATTTAAAATGAGTCTCCTGAATCATAATCACCTCCGCACCGGAGGATCTGAACTCCCTTAAAGCTTGCCATCTCTTGCCAATGGAATTCAGACCCTTCACATTACAAGAATAAATCCTCAGAGCCATAGAAAATCAGTCAGTAATACAGCTACTGTAACAATTATCTTAACTAAACTGTAAAACATCCATGGTGCAAAACACTTTGAGACACACAAGCATATAAGTTGAATCAGTGCAACAAAAAAAGCACAAATTATCAATGGGAGGTCAAAAAAAGGACCCGAAAAAACAAAAACAAAAAGAAAAAAAGAAAAGAAAAAACACAAAAGAAAATAAAGAAAACAAAAAAAATAATTGAAAACACATTTGTTCAAAAAACCCTGAAGATAAAAAAACTCCAGGGAACCCAGACAAAAGCCTGGGGTTAGGGCAGGAGGCATGGCAGGTAGCGAGATCCGAGGGGAAGTGAGTCCCCTCCCTTCCAAACAGGACAGTCTGCGCCGAACCATGGAGAAACATTAGTTAGGTATATTATCTGAAGGGCTGTCCGAGGTGGCAGTCACTTCTAAGGGCAAGAGCGGTCCAAGAGGACAGGGCCGAGACCAAAAAAAACCCCCCGACGGGGTCGGGGAAAACCTCAACCTACAATGAGAGGGAGGAATAGAAAAAAGGGATCATAAGGAGACCTACAGGGTTGGATGGCTTCAGGTTTGAGACCTAAAATGTGTGACCCGTTGTGGGGTGGAGAGTGCCTTCCTTGACTTGCGCTGTACCGGGGTCCAGATCTTGGCTGGAGTCATCAGGGGTTTAGGGTTCAGTACAGGAAGCTGAAGATCTTCTTCAGGAACGGGGGGAAGACCCAGATTGCGCGTGAAGGCATCACTTTCATACAGATCCCTCAATGAGTACTGGACTCCATCTTTTAGAACAGATAGGCGAAAAGGAAATCCCCAACGGTAAGGCACCTGATGATTTTGCAGATGTGTAGTGACAGGACGGAAGCTTCGACGCTTCGCCAACGTGATGGGGGAAAGGTCATTGAAGATCTGTATTTTGGCCTTTTTAAAGTCAATGCGAGATTTGTTGCGAGTCGCAACTGTAAGGGCTTCTTTGCTCTCATAATAATGAAAGCGGACAACAACATCTCTGGGGTTGGAGCCAGCAGGGGGCTTGGGAGCTAAGGACCTATGGGCCCGATCTAAACGCCAATCAATATCTGGAATATGGGGTGCCAGGGTGACGAAAAGGTCCAGAAGGTATGGGCGCAACTCCTTGTCTGAAACCGTTTCAGGGATCCCTCTTATACGTAGGTTTTGGCGCCTTTCTCTGTTCTCCAAATCCTCTTGTTGCAGTTGGAGCTGAGAGAGGGTATTTTTCATGGTTGCATGTTCCTCCTCTAACACATGCACATACTGGGTAAGTTCATCAAACTTATTCTCGAGTGTGTCTGTACGTTCCCCCAGCTGATCTATCTCCTTCCGGAGCTCCTGAGTGATTTTACCCACCTCTTTGGTGATGTTATGGGTCAGGTTCTGAAGGAGCGATTGTAGCTTAAGATCCAAGACAGCAACAGTGACCACATCTGTGGCCACCACTGACATGGCACGCTGGGAACCGTCAACCTCCGAAGGGTCATCTAGTATCGCTGGGCAGGAGTCGGTGACCTCCGACAGGACAGCCGCATTACTCGGGGCCGGGGATTGCGACCTAAACAGGAAGCGCTCCATTGTAGGTTTAGAACTTGTGGAAGGTGGCGGAACAAACCCTCTATAGATGGACTTTTGAAAACCGATCTTGCCCATAAGATGGCGATAAAGGTTCGGGCAGATGCTCTATTCACTCCTGGGGCTGTGGTAGTTAGAGTAGCGTTGCAGGAGTGGCGATTGGCGGGGACCGAAGTTCTCCCTCTACATATCTGTCATCTTCAAGCTTTTACGTTTACTTTCTGACCCATTAGCAGGTAATGGGCAGCTCAGCAGGGCCCTGCAGGCAGGTGGACGGGCAACGATGCAGATGAAGGCAGCAGGCTCCACTTCCGGGAGAAGGGCCTGAGCGTGTTGCACTGCGGCGGGGGAGCCGTTTAAGAAAGAGCGCTGACGGGCAAGCTTCACTGGGCCAGCATACCCCCTGAGTAGAGCAAGCAGGTGAGGGGGTAAGCAGGAGGGCGAATATCGGTCACAGGAGAGGCAGGGTGTACAAAGATGGCCACCGGGAACCGCGACTAGGCCGAAGCCACGGTGTTTCCTAATCCCTATTCACTGGGCCAGCATACCCCCTGGGTAGAGCAAACAGGCGAGGGGGTACTCCGGAGGTAAGCAGGAGGGTGAAAAACAGTCGCAGGGGAGGCAGGGTGTACAAAGATGACCGCCGGGAACCACGACTAGGCCGAAGCCGCGGTGTTTCCTACGCCCGTGACCGTGTGGATGGTCGCGGCTCCGTACGGAACCTCCGTCGGCACCCCCGCGGCCGGGAAGCAGGCTCCAACAGTAGCAGAGGATGTCGATTTGTCCGCCCGTGGGTAGGGGTGAGGAAGTGGGACAGGGAAGGCTCCGTACCTGAGCTTGTAGCTCCGGAGGCCTCAGGCCGGCAGTCGGAGGTAGGATGTCATCAAAGGTCCCCTTGTGAGCTCCGATGTTGGCCCGCACTGTCCGGTTCACGTGGAGGATGGATTAATCCACTCCCAGCACAGAAACAAGAAGGATGAGGGGGACAGCCTAGGCCCCAAGATGGCGATGGGCCAGGGTCTCAGAAAAGTTTCTAAACTCCTCACGGGGACGGCCTGACCCCGCGATTTCGGCTATGTTCGGAGCAGGGGGAGCCCCGGTGTAGAGAAGGCTGGATGGTGGAGCCTCAGTGCTTCAAATAAGGGTGGATGGCCACAGATTGCCTACAGGGCCTGGGCAAGGACTTTTTAACGCAAAGCGGTGCCATTTTTTTTTTTTTTTTTCGGTTCAATATACTTCAATGGAGAAGCTGCAGAAAAGCATGTAATGTGTTTTTTGCGGCAATTTGTGTTTTGTAATCTGCCCAACAACAAATTGTCCCCAAAAAAATGTAAAAATGCAAATTATCCGAGTAATCGAAACAATAATCGGCCAACTAATCGATTATAAAAATAATCGTTAGTTGCAGCCCTAATATTAGGCAGCAAGTAAACATATTGATCTTGAAGTTGACATGTTTAAAGCCCCAAAAAATGGTCATTGCAATTGTTTATGGGGTTTTGGAGCCGCAGACCAGTCTGGATGCACGTGTTGACCTGTCCCAACAGCTAAAAGCGTCCACAGTGGGCACGTGAACATCAAAACTGTGTGTGTTGCTTACCTGGGAAAGGGATGGCACCAGGATGCAGAATGGGAAGGAAGCAAGCTGGCGGAGGCAGGGTCATGCTTTGGGTAATATTTTTCTTGGAAATCTTGGGTCCTGCCAGTCATGTGGATGTTGCTTGATATGCGCCATCTACCTACACATTGTTGCTCACTAAGTACACCCATTCATAGAAATTGTATTCCCTGATCTTAGTGGCGTTTTTCAGCAGGCTAATGCACCCTGGCACACGATTGGCTCAAGAATGGTTTGAGGAACACAACGAGTCTGAGGCGTTGACATGGCATCCAAATTCTCCATATCTCAATCCAATCAAACATCTATAGGACTTGCTGGAAAAAACAAGTCAGAGGCGTTAGTAGGGGGGTGCGGGGGGTGCGGCCCGCACCGGGTGACACCCACTAGAGGGGTGACACCACACCGATTTAAAAAAAAAAAATAATTAAGCTGACATATGGGGGGGGGGGGGGGGGGCGGCCCCCCCGCGACTGCAGCTATGAGCGCCGTGGAATCGGAGCGCTGTGGTACAAGAAGAGGGGGGGTTGCGGGGTGACACAGCCACGGGCTGTTAGCGGTGCTCGGCAGTCGGCACACAGGCACAGCCCCCTCCTCTCTGTTTGTGTGTACAGAGGCGGAGGGGCCGAGGGGACCTTCTGTCCATGTGCCGTGGCGCTGCCTGCGATGTTCTGAGGTACTGAATGGGAAGGAGGGGTGTTTGCACCGGGGGGATTTCACTGAAGGGGGGGGGGTGTTTGCACTGAGGGGGGGGGTTGTACTAAGGGGGTCTTTGCACTAAGGGGGGTTTTGCACTGGGGGGTTTTGCACTGGGGGGTTGTACTAAGGGGGGGGGATTTGCACTGAGGGGGGGTTGCACAAAGGGGGGTGTCTGCACCGAAGGGGGTCTGTGTAACATGCAGGGGTCCAGAGGTGCAGGGTGCTGTGTAATGTAAAAGGGGTGCAGTGATGCAGGGTGCTGTGTAATGTAAAGGGGTCCAGTGGTGCAGGGTGCTGTGTAATGTAAAGGGGCCCAGAGGTGCAGGGTGCTGTGTAATGTAAAAGGGTCCAGAGGTGAAGGGGGCTTTGAGATGTAAAGGGGTCCAGTGATGCAGGGTGCTGTGTAATTTTAAAGGGGTCCAGTGATGCAGGGTACTGTGTAATGTAAAGAGGTCCAGTGATGCAGGGTGCTGTGTAATGTAACGGGGTCCAGAGGTGCAAGGGGCTATGTAATATAAAGAGGTCCAGTGATGCAGGGTGCTGTGTAATGTAACGGGGTCCAGAGGTGCAAGGGGCTATGTGATGTAAAGGGGTCCAGTGATGCAGGGTACTGTGTAATTTTAAAGGGGTCCAGTGATGCAGGGTACTGTGTAATGTAAAGAGGTGCAGGGTGCTGTGTAATGTAAAGGGGTCCAGTGATGCAGGGTGCTGTGTAATGTAAAGGGGTCCAGAGGTGCAAGGGGCTATGTAATATAAAGGGGTCCAGTGATGCAGGGTGCTGTGTAATGTAAAGGGGTCCAGTGATGCAGGGTGCTGTGTAATGTAAAGGGGTCCAGTGATGCAGGGTGCTGTGTAATGTAAAGGGGTCCAGAGGTGCAGGGTGCTGTGTAATGTAAAGGGGTCCAGTGATGCAGGGTGCTGTGTAATGTAAAGGGGTCCAGAGGTGCAAGGGGCTATGTAATATAAAGGGGTCCAGTGATGCAGGGTGCTGTGTAATGTAAAGGGGTCCAGTGATGCAGGGTGCTGTGTAATGTAAAGGGGTCCAGAGGTGCAAGGGGCTATGTGATGTAAAGGGGTCCAGTGATGCAGGGTACTGTGTAAATTTAAAGGGGTCCAGTGATGCAGGGGGCTGTGTAATGTAACGAGGTCCAGAGGTGCAGGGTGCTGTGTAATGTAAAGGGACCCAGAGGTGCAGGGTGCTGTGTAATGTAAAAGGGTCCAGAGGTGAAGGAGGCTGTGAGATGTAAAGGGGTCCAGTGATACAGGGTGCTGTGTAATTTTAAAGGGGTCCAGTGATGTAGGGGGCTGAGTAATGTAAAGGGGTCCAGTGATGCAGGGGGCTGTGTAATGTAAAGGGGTCCAGTGATGCACGGGGCTGTGTAATGTAAAGGGGTCCAGTGATGTAGGGGGCTGAGTAATGTAAAGGGGTCCAGTGATGCAGGGGGCTGTGTAATGTAAAGGGGTCCAGTGATGCAGGGGGCTGTGTAATGTAAAGGGGTCCAGTGATGCAGGGGACTGTTTAATGTAAAGGGGTCCAGTGATGCAGGGGGCTGTGCAATGTAAAGGGGTCCAGAGGTACAGTTGTGGAGAGGGGGTACACAGTAGTAACAAAAAGATATTGAAGGATGCAGAGGTATGCAGGGGGCACAGTGGGGTGTTTTTTACATTTTAACGTGGGGGGGTGCCAGATATTGGATCCGCCCCGGATGCCAAATGCTCTAGGTACGCCCCTGGCCTATAGGCTCCTGAGATGTGAATTCCGGTTCTGGAGAAAGAGAGGTGGGGGGAGGGGACAAAGTAAAATGGAGAGAAAGAAGAAGGGATAGAACGAACAAGAAAGATGGATAGGGAGAGAGAGAGAAAAGGGGAAGAAAGGAGAACAGAGAGCAAACAGTAGGGTAAAAAATATTTGAAAAATGTTATTGGGGGGGGGGGGGGGGGGGTGTGACACCATATTTTACCGCACCAGGTGACGCCACTGAAACAAGTCAGACCCATGAAGACCCCAATCTAAAGGCCATATCTCTTATCTTATAAGAGAGGGGTACCCACTCTGTTTTTTTTTTTTTGCATGTACTGTTTGTGAAAGTAGCCCTAGGGATAAAGGTTTAAAATGAATGAATAAAAACGGACCATAGTAAGCACCCCTGCTGGCATTACTTGCCATCTCTGCTGGGCAGTTTGGTCTTTTAATAGAAGGGAATAGAAGAAATGACAAACTTGGATCGCCAGGTGAAAACTGTGCAGGAAAAAAAACTTGAAAATTAAATGCAGCCACCACTGCATTTAACAATTGGTAAGCTGCAATACGGTATAACACATTTTTTGTTTACTATTTCTTTATTACAAATACATTTTACTTTTTTTCACATAACTTTTTCTCTTCTTTTTTTTTTTTGCCCTGCAATGCAAATGCTGGTGTGATTTTTAAATTGCAAATGTTTCGTTCGTATTCGTTCCATTTTCTCTTGCATGGTATTTTTCGTTCATATTCGTTCCATTTTCTCTTGCATGGTATTTTTCGTTCATATTCGTATTCGTTCCATTTTCTCTTGCATGGTATTTTTCGTTCATATTCGTATTCGTTCCATTTTCTCTTGCATGGTATTTTTCGTTCATATTCGTATTCGTTCCATTTTCTCTTGCATGGTATTTTTCGTTCATATTCGTATTCGTTCCATTTTCTCTTGCATGGTTTTTTGTGCGTGAATTTGCTCCTTTTTGGATTTTTTTTATTTTTTTTATTTTTTAAACAAGATTTTATGTTGGGTCTTGTACTGATGTAATATGTATTCAGAGTTAAAAAAAAATAAAAAAATCTCACATTTTTAGATGGTTGTTTTTTTTTAAATCGAATTTTAGATCGTTTTAAAGTGATTCTAAACCTAAACCACATTTTACACACAGAGGTTGGGAACGAACTCCCAAATCAAGTGATGGATGAAAGTGTTGTTTTTAAAAAGAAATACTTTTTGTTTTTATTTTTTGCTTCAGGGTCACATGACTGCTTCGATCGACCTGGATCCCTGTTCTGCATCTTACCAGTTATTTATGTGATCGGGGCATGTAGAAAACGGTTGTGCAGGAAAAATTAGGTTTTTGCTAACTGACTTTTATAGGTCTGCTTATGATTTTTTTTTTTTTTTTTTAACTCAACATTTCACCGCTTTCTTACAAGTAAATTGGATACGTGTGAATTCTGGGTTAAAGTTGTGTGAATCTTGTGTGAATGCATTCACAAATTGACCCCACTATTTATCATAAACCATTTCCTTTTTTTCAATAAAATTCAGTTTTTACCTTCCCTTTGTTGCATCTCCTGATCATGTACAGCCTATTTGCAGTCACTTCTGTCAAAATGCTGTTACTTCAGCGTGAACTGCATGGCATGCCTGCTTATGTGTGAAACGACTACATTGTAGCCTCTGTGTATTATCTTCGCGAAAGCTTTTAAATATTAAAAATGTTATTGATATATTTAGAACGCTTATATTTGCTCTCAGTGATTAGGTTTCCGTCCTATCCTTCTTTTTTTTTTTTTTTTTTTTAAAGCTTTCATTACCCATTAATGGTGTTCCATTTGGCCCTCCAAAGATTCACGTAAATTGCACTTTTACTCAGTCTGCTTTCTCTTCCCTGGCTGTCCTATATTTGAGAAAATGAGCGTACACTACACCGCACTCGGTGCAATAGGTTATCCTTTTCCATGGAATGAAGCAAGCTGCTTAGGAAGGGGTGGACATTTCCAATGTTTGAATAATTTTTTTTTTCCCCAAAGATTATCTGTTACAATAGTAATCTGATTAGAATTTGTTTTTGTTAGTCAAAAAATTCAGTTTGCGCCCACCTAAGTATTGGTGAACTTCGCCCTGTTCATTATTGAACGGACCTGCTATAGCCTCGCCAACAATAGCTTTGGCTTCAACATGATCTAAACAAACATAACTCAGGAAATGGAGCACAATGGAGGAATTTTGTGCAAAATCTAACAGCTTCCGTTTTTAGTTTTATCGCTCTGGTGTAATGTGGTGCAAAAACGCACAAAGTTATGGAGTGAAAGTATGTATTGGCATTTCATTCCTTCATTCATGACTCTCTAAGACAGGGGTGTCCAAGCTTTTGAAGAGCGAGGGCCACGGAAGCGACTTGGTAACCGGTCGCGGGCCACAATAAGCGGAACCGTTGGATGACAGGTCTGTGCCATGCTGTATATGCCAAGTGAACATGGACACAGCCCATGCTACTCTATGGGGGCCCCTCTAATTAAATCCATCCAGATGAAAGGATCCCCTTCAGTGTTTTTTTTTTTTTTTTTTGTTTTTTTTTCATTGGATTGGAGATAAGCGGGGGGTAAATGGACATAGAGTTGAATGGAGGGTCCGATTGGGTTAGACTGTTCAAGTGAAAGGGGCCTAAGGCTGCTTTCACACTGATGTGCCACGTGCCCCTGTGGCTTTCCTGCAGGTTAGCGGCACTTTGCCATATCCTGCAGGTGTGGTGCACTTTCCTGTGGATCAGTTTGAAAGCAGCCCAGTAACCACTGCAGAACAAATATGCCCAGATATATACACACTGTGATTTCAGTAATAAACTTACCTTTAATAACAGTCTTCCATTCAGGTATTGCCCACTGTTGCCGTCTCATGCAGAGTGTATTTGGTATTTGTGACAGGAGCTAGTGCTCTTCAGGAAGCTTCATTCACAACACTGATGCTCTGGGATGGCGGATCAGCAACCTGCGACCTGGGCTTGCCAAACCACCATCCCCGAGCAAGAGCTCCGCGGGCCACGTCAGAGGGCTCCGCGGGCCACTGGTTGAGCACCTCTGCTCTAAGGCCTTATTCACATGGTATATTGATCCATAAGCCCACGTGAAGGGTCATCTTCAGCTGCCTGGGATGTGTTCTGTCTGGTTGTGGTCCGTGCAGCCAGCGGCCTTTAATGGATTTCAACAGTTTTCTTGCACGCCCCTGTACTGAGCACCTGTGTGGTGTGTTTTTTTTTTTTTTTTTTGCTTAAAAAAATGTCCCTTCACACAGGAGTGTGTATTTTTATGAACTTGTTGGATTGGTTAAATTAAATTACGCCACATTTACACCTATTCTGCCCACGATTTCAACAATCCCAGCAAAGCGTGGGAAGTGTTTACCATTATGTCTCAAAGGCACCCTAAGCGCGGTGTGATTTTTGCCATGATGGCTAGAACTTCTTTTGGGCATCACGCATCCCACTATTTTGCTGCAACAATCGCTGGAGCATCACACCATGTTTAGGGCGCCATTGAGAAATAATGGCATCACAAATGCGTCCCGCGCTTTACTGCAATTGAACAATCGCGGGCAGACATGCAGCTGTTTTGCCCATGATTTAAGACACCCGGCTGCAGCAATATGCTGATCTGAACTCTGTAAGCCCAGGTTCACGCCCGCTTGTCAGTCCCGATTTCAGCCGCGATTACAAAGACATCTGTGCAGGTTTCTGCACAGATGTCAATGTAAATCGCGAGCCGAAATCGCAAAAAGTCGTGCAAACGACTTTTTGAAATCGGTGCAGCGCCACACCGATTTAGGACTGTGCCATTGCTGGCAAATGCCGCCGATTTGACATGTCAAATCACACCAGTGTGAAGGAAGCCTTAAAGGTTAAGTATAACCACTTAAATCATGAACAGAATTGGCATTTCTAATAATTTTTCTTTTTACAATTTTTTTTTTTTTCTGTTTTTAATCTTTCTCATCGGAGCAGACTGGGAACATCAGTTTGAAAGGTTTGTTTGAAAACCATTCCAGCATTCAGTTCCAATGTGTGTGTGAACACTTGTGTACACGGCACATAAACGGTATGTGCCAAGCATGTCACATGCCTGGCCATATTCCAGAGAAATCTTCAGGCACCTGCTTGGAGTCCTGTCACAAATATTCTGGAGCTGGCAGTCAGAAATTAATTTGTGGCTGAGTCTTTGTTTGCTAGCTTTTACTAGCAATGGGGATATTTTCAGCATTTTAATTGAGTGTGGCTTTTGTAATGTATATGGAAAAATAGTGTTGCAGAACTGTGGCACAGTGAATATAAATGTAAAATCTATAGATGCTGCCAATTTGTAGTGTGTGTGTGTGTGTGTGTGTGTGTGTGTGTGTATATGTAATATATATATATATATATATATATATATATATATATATATATAATGTGTATATGTAATCCAACAAAGGGCATACAAATACATTACAACACATGACATCACTTCTGATTTTTATTTTTCCCCTTTCGTACAAGAATTTTTGTGACTTTAACAACCTATTCAATTTCTACTTGCAACCATTAAAGCGATAGTTCCCCCTCCCATTTTTTACCCTTAGATTGAGGCTCATTTTGTCTAGGGGAATCGGCTAGTTGTTTTTAAATCAACGCTGTACTTAGCGTTGTAGAGAGCGATCTTCTCCGCCGCTTCCGGGTATGATCTTCGGGTATGGGCGTTCCTTCTTGATTGACAGTCTTCCGACAGGCTTCCGACGGTCGCATCTATCGCGTCGCGATTTTCTCAAAGTAGCCGAACGTCGGTGCGCAGGCGCCGTATAGAGCCGCGCTGACGTTAGGCTTCTTTCGGCTACTCGTGACACGATGGATGCGACCGTCGGAAGCCGGTCGGAAGACTGTCAATCAAGAAGGAACGCCCAGTCCCGAAGACCCATACCCGGAAGCGGCGGAGAAGATCGCTCTCTACAATGGTAAGTACAGCGTCGATTTTAAAACAACTAGCCGATTCTCCTAGACAAAATGAGCATCAATCTAAGGGTAAACATTTTTTGGAGGGGGAACTACCGCTTTAAGCAAAAAGTCTTGCGATCTGTCGTACGATATTCGGATCGTGTGTACGGGCCAGAAGTCAGAACTAGAGCTCTCCAATCGGCAGGAAGTGTAAGCTTTGCGGACTACAGGGCTATAGGTCTGATTTCAGTGTGGGGCATGTGGGATGTCTGTATAGAGATCACTGCGTCCACGCTAAAATCAAAGGTCCCTCTCTACAGTATGTTGGCAAAGAGAATTTCACACATTTTGTTTTGAGGCACCTGGAAAGTATTTAGCCCATATAAAATGAAGGTTCAGTAAGGCTTAAAAGGTGAGTTTTTAAAATGACTTCCCTGACTTCAAAACTAAACCCTGACACATGGCATCCCTTTATACCTCGTACACACGACCGGTTTTCCTGACGAGAAAGCTGCCATTTTTTAGATTGGTCGGGAAAACCGGTCGTGTGTATGCTCCATAGCAGTTTCCCCGATTGAGAAAACTGCCCACAAAAAAATTAGAACCTGCTCCTATTTTTTTCTCCGTTGTTTCCCGTCCGTCTTTTTTTCTCGTTGTCTTTTTCTCGTTCCTAAGGGGGGGGGGGGGGGGGGACGCGCATGCTCAGAATCAATTATGAGACTGGAGTGCTCGTTCTGGTAAAACTAGCGTTCTAATGGAGATGGTACATTCGTCACACTGTAACGGACGGAGAAGCACAAGGCTGAAAAGCGTGAATCGTCTCTCACCAAACTTGTACTAACGCGAGGATCAGCAAAAGCAGCCCAAAGGGTGGCGCCATTTGAATGGAACGTCCCCTTTATAGTGCCGTCGTATGTGTTGAAAGTCACCGCACTTTGGTCGAGTGTTTTTGACTGAACGTGTGTGTGCAAAGCAGGCTTGAGAGGAATCGCGTTAGGAAAAACGTTGGGTTTTGGCATGTCGGGAAAACCGGTCGTGTGTACAGGGCATTATTGACCATGGTTGCAGTCTTAATCTGCAGGGGGATGGAAAGTGGCAGGGCTTCCCCCTAAAATCGGGGAAATCAATCCCTAAGGATTGCATGGTTGAATTTTGAAAAATCGGAAATTTTGTGCATTTTTGTGATCGATGGTGCCACCATTAATTTTAGACATTCAACCATCCAAGCCTTCAATTTCGCCTCCTGTTGCTACAGAAAAAATTTGGACGCTGGGAATCTTGTTTTTCTTTCCGGGAATTTTTCTTTTCATACATGTGCATTTCTTTTTCGACCTAGTTATCTAACACGATTCTCACATCGATTCGGAAACCCGTTTGTTTTTCAAAAAATTTCCAACATGTTCGCACGGAAATCTGCTGTTTCTGCAGCCCACTAATGATACGAAATTCGAACGAATATTCTTGGATACGATTTTTGAAAAAATTCTTTCGAAATTCGACCCATGTATAATTCGGCATTAGTAACAAATTTAAACTAGACTCGGGCAGACCCAGAGGGCGGGGGTTCTGGTTAACTAGGGTACAATAATTATTTTATATTTTAGTAGGACTGCGGAAATTAACGATTCCACAATTAATCGGTAATTTCTTTGATCGATCAAAATAATTGTGATCGAGTACAAGATCCGCGGATTGAGCTCCGCGGTCTCGCCCATAGGAAAGGCTGTGGCTTCAGCCTAGCTACGGAGCCGCAGCCATCTTGGTACACCCGGCGGCGGCCTATTAGCGGCGCGCTGACGTCATCGTCTGCCTCTGGGAGTGTGCTTTCTATTCTGGGAGATGTGTGGACATTACTGGGGGAGGTGTGTGGACATTACTGGGGGAGGTGTGTGGACATTACTGGGGGAGGTGTGTGGACATTACTGGGGGAGGTGTGTGGACATTACTGGGGGAGATGTGTGGACATTACTGGGGGAGATGTGTGGACATTACTGTTATAATCAAAATATTGGTCGATTGATTTTTTTTAAAAAAATCGATTAATGGAACACGGAAATTTTAATCAGTAACGGCCCTATATTTTAGGGATGGTGGTTAAATGGCTGTCAGTGTTGGGTTCTGTTTAACTGCTTCAGGTCTGCCCCATAGCAGTTTTACTACTACAGGGGCGGCACCTGTGCGCTGATTCACGTATACGGGGCCTTAAAATTTTCCACATTTTGTCATGTTGCAACCAAAAACATAAATTAAGAGCCAATTACCTTGGAAATTGATCAAATGGAGAGCCTGCTGATGTCTAGACTACTTGACAAACCCTTATCTTCCCTATATTTCTGCCTATCGGTATCCTATGCCCGTGCCTCTAACAGTGTTTGTTTAAAGCGGAGTTCCACCCTAAAAACTGACTTTTTTTTTATTTATTTTTTTATTAATGTTAAAAAAAATCTTAATTTAAATTTTATTTTTTTACTCGTATATGGCTGTTACTAGGCAGATTTCGTAATCTGCCTAGTTCCTAGTCTGCGTGGTTCAACTTCCTGTCCTAAGACCCCATTGCCTCCTGGGAAATTATGACACTTTTTCCCAGGAGTCTCTGGGCATTACTGTGCCTAAAAATCCCAGCATGCACCTCTAGGGAAATCGAGGACGACACAGGAACTGGGCTTCTCATGCCCCCAGCAGATATCAGGTAAGTTTACACTGTTTTATGTACCGATCGTGTTTTTTTTTTTTTTTTATATAATTGTAAAAGAATATTGAATGTAATGTGGATTGCAATAAAAAAAAAAAACTATGCCCGGTATCCCGCTTTTAATAAATGGTTGACTGACTTGCCTGAACGTTCTACTGATGACTGGGAAGAATGCAAGGGCTCCTATATCACCAACCAACTCTCAGATATGAACTTGTAAATGAGTGAGTATTTGCTCCCTGTGCTGACCAGAGCAGTACACAAGTACTATCATAGCAGCTTCACTTAGAATAATTTACTGGACAGGCAGAACTTCTAGTTGCTTGCAAGAGCTGCCCATGTCTATAACCAAGATATTGGTAATAAAAATGCCATAATTTTCAAGACACTTCCTCCTGGATTGTTTGTAAAGGAAGCAGGCTTTGCAGACAGGTGCTTCCTGATCTATTCCAAGACTTTCAAGTTTTTTTTCCCCTCAACCTAAAGTATGTGTTTACCCTCCCCTTGAAAAACAACTAAGGCTTGGCGATTTTTGGCCAAAAAAAAATGCGATAAAAAAAAACTTGCTTCACGGTTTGAATCAAGTTTTTTTTTTTTTTCTGATGGACACTGAGACGGCAGTGTTTAGGTGAGGCTGCGGCTGCGGACTAGGCCAGCACCGCGTCCTCGCCTAAAAAATCCTGCCTGCAGCTTGCTGCGATCCTTGGAAAAGGCCGTGCTTTCATGCCTAGTGTGGTCAGTTTTTTTTAAACATGGGAAAACACCAGGGATTTCGCACAAAGGAAGCAATACAAAGCGAACAGGATACTTTCATGCAAGTACATGGTACAGCAGAAACATATCAGGAATATGAAATGTTGGGTTTACATATTCTGTAAGGCCTTGTGCACACTGAGCTCCTCTAAACACCCTTTTCTTTTTAAAGTGGAGTTCCACCCACTTTTACAACTTTCTTAAAGGAATGACAACCCCTCCCACCACTCGATTTTGGATAATTATTATACTTTATTTTTATTTTCTTACTTGCCTTTTATGAAGTAGCTTGTGTACTTCTGTCCCAGCTTCGCCGTGGCCTAGTGCATAATGTCCTCTTCTCCCCCGCTGCCTACTGGGATCTTTGTGTGTGTGGCAGAAGATGACGGGGCTATTCAGGAAGCGATGTGCGACTCGCGCATGCGCTGTAGGTAAGCGGCAGTGAAGCCTAAGGGCTCCGTTAGTTGGAATGGCGGCGCCTGCACCCAATCCGATGGACAGATTGGTGGGGGGGGGGTGGGGGTGGGGGGCGGGGTGGATGCGCGACATCGCGGGCTCCCTGGACAGGTATGTGTTCTTATTAAGTCAGCAGCTACATTGTTTGTAGCTGCTGACTTTAAAAAATGAAAATTTCAGGGTGTGTGCTAATGCATTTTATTGGCCAGAATATTTATTGTGCACATAGGCACAAATGTGCATAATGTATTTGTGCATTCAGGCAGAAAAAACACTAAACACTCCTCTCCTGAACACTGTTTTTTTTTTTTTTTTTTTTTTCAGCTTAAAGGGGTTGTAAAGGAATTTATTATTTTATTTTTTTCCCCCCAAATAGCTTCCTTTACCTTAGTGCAGTCCTCCTTCACTTACCTCATCCTTCCATTTTGCTTTTAATTGTCCTTATTACTTCTGAGAAATCCTCACTTCCTGTTCTTCTGTCTGTAACTCCACACAGTAATGCAAGGCTTTCTCCCTGGTGTGGAGAAAGCCTCTTGAGGGGGCGAGCAGGCAAGTCAGGACATTCTCTACTTTGCAGATAGAGAAAGGAGCTGTGTGTTAGTGGGCGTCCTGACACTCCTGCTCGCCCCCTCCCCCCTCAAGAGGCCTTCTCCACACCAGGGAGAAAGCCTTGCATTACTGTGTGGAGTTAGACAGAAGAACAGGAAGTGAGGATTTCTCAGAAGTAATAAGGACAATTAAAAGCAAAATGGAAGGATGAGGTAAGTGAAGGAGGACTGCACTAAGGTAAAGGAAGCTATTTGGGGGGAAAAAAATAAAAATAATAATAATTCCTTTACAACCCCTTTAAGCTGAAAAAGCTATTTAGGGAAAACATTTTTTTCCTTTTACAACCCCTTTTTTCCTTTTACAACCCCTTTAAAGCTCCTATTTCAAAACTCCTGTAAATGCCAACTGTGTGCAGGCTACCATACAGGTGCATTTTTTTATAGGCATCAGAAAAAGCCATATCGCCACCAGTAAAAGTGGCATTTTTGTTTTTCTCTGTGCGCTTGAGGCCTTATGCAAATCTTTGCACCACGGTGCATTGCATCAGCCAGGGGTTGACAAATTTGCTTGGAATCTAGGAGTCAGCTAAAAAAGTTAGGAGCCAGAAAACGCACCCCGTCCCGACGAGCTTGCGCGCAGAAGCGAACACATACGTGAGCAGCGCCTGCATATGTAAACGGTGTTCAAACCACACATGTGAGGTATCACCGCGATTGGCAGAGCGAGAGCAATAATTCTAGCCCTAGACCTCCTCTGTTACCCAAAACATGCAACCTGTAGAATTTTTTAAACGTCGCCTATGAAGATTTGTCGGCATTCCACGAGCGGACGCAATTTTGAAGCGTGACATGTTGGGTATGAATTTACTCGGCGTAACATTATCTTTCATAATATAAAATAAAATCGGGATAACTTTACTGTTGTCTTATTTTTTAATTAAAAAAAGTGTAATTTTTTCCCAAAAAAGTGCGCTTGTAAGACCGCTGCGCAAATACGGCATGACAGAAAGTATTGCAATGATCGCCATTTTATTCTCCAGGGTGTTAGGATAAAAAATATATATAATGTTTGGGGTTTCTAATTAGAGGGAAGAAGATGGCAGTGAAAATAGTGAAAAATTACATTAGAATTGCTGTTTAACTTGTAATACCAACGGCCACCACCAGATGGCGCCAGCTTACACATCTGTTGGTAATAACTTGTAATACCAACGGCTCACCACCAGATGGCACCAGCTCACAAAAAAAATATATATTTTTTTTTTTTTTTGCCCCCCTTCCAAGCCAAGTCGCCAGGACCCTATTTCTAGTCGCCATGGCGACCTGGCGCCCGGGATTTGTCGAGCCCTGGCATCAGCTATATGCAGATCAATGAATATGGGGTTAACGAGCCCTATAACCGAAAACAAGCAGACCATGTTTGTATTTTTCTGGAACCGTAAGATTGTCTTGCATTCTGTTGGAGTTCCAGCCCCGTCCATTCCTGTATATTGAGGATACACACAGCTCTGTGTGTGTGTGTGTGTGTGTGTGTGTGTGTTAGGGAGTGCTGATGTTCGGATGGTATCCACCTAGTTCTAGTAACTACAATAAGGTTGTTGCTGTTTTATTCCCTAGTTGCATTGTGTTTATCCCTTTTACACTCGGAGCTGATTGGTGCCTTCTATCACTTCTGTACATCTGCAATGCATATTTCACAGTGTGCAGTAATTTATGAAGTGCTTGTCTCGTGTATGTATGGGAGAGCTCCAAATTAGGTGAAAGCAGCTATGAGGAGATGTCATGGCATATTTCACATAATCTGAATTCTGCCGACCGAATGAATTTTCCATCTTGGGCCTGTATATAGTGCGTGCCGAGAAGGTTTCAGCATGTAACGTATACAGGCTTTAAGAACAATATTATGATGGGATATGTGAATAGAGAGAGATGACATACCAGAGCGCACCCACGGTCTAGAGGAGCACACAGGGAATCCATTGTTGTATGGCCACACTGCTAAAAACACACATCCTCTGTGCTTGTCACTTCGTCTTCCACTCGCCTTCCATCACAACAATGGCGCGCTTTATTAATGGGAAGAGCTTGTTAGTATGAAAAGCAAAAGATTATTGCAGTTCATTAACACTTGAAGACGCAAGTCAGACGTCTGATGGGTAATTGGATAAAATATAAGGATAGTTTGCTTCCTCTTTAAATTATCTCAAAAGACAACAACGTCTTCCTCTTTTAATTGTACCTACTGGTAAGCCTATAGTAAGCTTACCTGTAGGTACTGTAAATATCTCCTAAACTTGCACCGTTTAGGAGATATTTACTATATACTCTGCCGCTGACATCGGCGCATGCGCCCTGAAGCAACAGCCTGCTCGTGCCGTTTCTTCAGGACCCTGCTGTTACTGGTGGCATGCGTGGGAGTGACGTCATCGCGGCTCTGGCCAATCACAGGGCCGGAGCCCGCAAACCCGAAAGCAACTCCGGGAAAGATGTCGGCCGTGTGCACGGCAGAGCATCGTTCTAAGGTAAGTATTTCATTCCATTTTCTTTTCTGAGCAGGCAGATGACAGGTCTGTCTTTGCACAGGTCTGACTTCCTGCTCGCTGCAGTGGGTGGACCATCAAGTCTGCGATGCCCAGTCTGAACCTCCCAGGGAGACAGTGCTCCCCTCCTCCCATCACAAGCCTAGTTGGAGCCGACAAGTTCACTCAAACCATTTAACCCCATACATGCTAGGCAACCACACAGGCAGGCAGGGGGTACAGATCTCACTAGTGACATTATGAAGGCACTGTGACAGGCCAGACTTCAGAGATCACTATTACCTATGCTGATCACCGGAGACCCACAGGGGAGAGAGATTTTTATAGTCTTTCTTTATAAGCAGAAGAGAAGAAGGAGCTGGCTGTACAGACTTAAAGGAACACTAAAAGGTTTGTTTTTTATTAGATCAATTGATTGCTGTAAGCTAGAGCATTTAAATATCACTTACCTCGTCTTTCCTTTTGACCTCCAAAATACAGTAATCCAGGTTTGAAAATGCCATTTCCTGTCACTCCTCTTCTTGCTTTCCACCAGCATCTGAGCTGTTTTGCATGGTGGAAAGCAGAATGTGCTCACCCCCTCCCTATGACTACAGCCCTGCGTGAAGATGCTCTCTTATCCCTCACAGGCATGGAGGCTAAGCCTAATGGGAACTGTAGTTCCCATTAGGCCGTGATGTAGCAAGAATGAATGCGCACCGCAAACCAGGAAGTCAGTGAGAATAATGATTCAGGAGTGACGGAGGTGAATAAAACCGCTCGATTTCAACAGGTATCAAACTAGTTATAATGCAAAACATTACTTTTTGTCTTTACAACCCCTTTAACCCCAGAACTGTGGGTTAGTGAGTGCCATTCACTTGGCATGATCACATGCGAGGAGAGGATATGATGCAATCCCTAGTGTAATACCTCTTTGACGGAATGCATTTTTTGAATTTACAGAGACCACTTCCTGAAAATTCAATTACTTTTCTCTTCAATGGTAAGGAATTTCACAAATGTAATGACTGTTTAGTGTTTTGTATAGGGGGTGTACTAATGGGGTAATTTTTTTTTCTTTTTCTTTTTTGCCGATCCCTTAGTTCTGCTTTAAGCATTTTAAATTTAATTTTGGATAGGTATGATAAAGTTTCTTTTTAAGCACTACAGCTTAATGAAGGACCGGCCTCAGCATGTCAATTAGACAGAGAAGGGTCAGCAGTGCAATCAAATTGCAATCTTTGTTTACCCTCCTGTTGGCATGTTCACAATGTTAGACTGTTTGCTAAGCCCCAAAAAGGCACACCCCAATTTGTTTCTAGTGCTGGTCCTCTATCTCCCAGGTTTTTTTGTGGAGACCAATATAAAATAGGGAAACGCTACCCTTTGGCTGCTCCCCAACACTTATCTCCTTTACCTGAACCCTAATAGTAACCCTCGGTGCTACCCATCAGGTTGTCCTGAATTAAATCCAATTTGATTTTTCAGTTATGCTCTTCCCCACTTTTGGGGCTGCATTTGAGAAACCAATAGACTAAGGCCAGGTTCACACCTATGCGAATTGAGTGCGGCTTAAACCGCATCCAATTCGCAGAACATTTCAAAATACATTGTTTTCAATGAGGCTGGTTCACATATGTGCGATGCATTCGCACTGCGCATTGCCGCCAAACCGTGTGCGTTTTTTTAGGTCTTGTGGTGCGGCTCAGGTGCGAATTCAGTCCCATTATCTTCTATGGGTACGCAGCTGAATTCGCAGATGAGCTGAATGAGACAAATACTAAAGAGAAATGAACACAATACACTCCCCCTCCCCCTTCCCTCTCCCAGGTCTCCAAATTCGCAGCTAATCTGCAGCTAAAATGCAATGGATCTGCTGAACACTTCTCTGATCTCTCTGCAGAGATAAGAGAGCTGAAATTCGCACCGCACTAGTGTGAGCCCAGCCTTAATCTTTATTGTTTCTAATTTGGGAGGCATTCAGCTTTGCTGGAGTTTCTCAAGCAATGTTTCATCCAACAACTGATTTGTCTCCAAGTGAAATTCCATGGAAGAACTTGTTGTGCGAAGACATTGCAACCTTTGGCACTGCAGCTGCAGCTCCCTGCATCTTCTATGATTCTTTTCTAGATTTACATGAACTAGCTTGCATGGGAAATCTAATGTGTTTACATGGAAATACCCATTTTGCATCATTATAGGAATATTTTCTATTTGAGAAATTGAGGCATTATATCTTATATGAATAAATATAGTATAATTACTGCTCTTTTATACTATCCACGTCCACCTATGTTACACTTTCTTGATTTATTTTTTTATTTTTATTTTTTGCTAGAAACTTGCTCTTTGCTGCTTTTTGAACTGGCAGTGCTGTACTGTATTTGGTATTAGAAGACCGAGTTATTCTATTTTTTTTTTTCCCCAGCACTCCCATATTTGAAATAATTCAAGTTGGACTTACCGGTAACTTGTTTTCCAGAAGTCTTCCAGGACAGCACCTTGAGAGATGGTGACTCCACTCTCAACCATGGGAAACGCCTTCTTCCTCCAGATCTTTAAAGGGAGGTACCTCCCTAGAATAGCTCAGTTGTCTTAGAGAAAACTCCGGCTGGAACACAAACGCATACGTTGGTCACAGTATAGCATCTTAAAACACTCGGGGGTGGGTCGTTGCTGTCCTGAAAGACTTCTGGAAAACAAGTTACCGGTAAGTCTAACTTGAATTTTCCCAAGGCATCTTTCAGAACAGCACTTTGAGAGGATAACAGAGACTTGCCCCCTTAGGGTGGGACAACAGCTTGTAGGACCGTTCTGCCAAATGCCTGGTCACTGGCAGATGTGAGGTCCAATCTGTAATGCCGCACAAACGTACGGTAGTTTGACCACGTTGCTGCTTTGCAAATTTGCTCAGGGGTGGCACCAGCTCGCTCTGCCCATGTGGTCGCAAGTGCTCTTGTTGAATGAGCACAGATTCCTACTGGTGGCACTATGTCTGTGTGAGAGTAGGCCTCCAGAATAGATAACTTTAACCATCTGGCCAAGGTAACTTTTGAAGTTTGGCAACCTTTTTTGTTGCCTCTAAAAAGAACACTGTGCGTCTGAAGCTCTCTGTTATTCCTAGGTAGCATAACAAAGTCCTCCTTGCATCGAACATATGAAAAAAAGTCCTTGTCCCCTGAGGGATTTGCACAGAAAGTAGGTAGTACAATATCTTGGGATCGATTAACTGTTGAAGCTACCTTTTAGGTAAAAATGTTGGATCTGTTCTTAGAACAATTCTATCTGAAAACAAAGATAGATAAGGTTCCCTTATTGACAGGGCATGTAATTCACTGATCCTGCGCGCTGATGTGATGGCGACCAGGAATAAAGCTTTTAAGGTAAGATCTCTGAGAGAAATGGCTTTCCTGCCAGGGATTGTAGAACTACCGAGAGATTCCATTTCGGGAAACCTTTTGATCTGAGCCGGTCTAGATCTTGTAAGGGCTTTGAAGAACCTAGCTACTAGTGGTTCTGATGCCACGGATCTTTCCAGAAACACTGAAAAAGCAGATACTTGTACCTTTAAAGTACTGATTGCCAGTCCCTTATCTGCTCCCTCTTGAAAAAACTCCAAAATGGACCTAAGCTTATTTGGGTCTTGACCAGATAAGTTACACCAGGAAGTATACACTTTCCGCACTTTGGTGTATATGGCCCTCGTCACTTTCTTCCTGCTTTCTAGTAGTGTAGAAACTAAACGGTCTGAAAACTTTTTTCTTTAAGAGTTGCCTTTCAGATACCAGGCTGCAAGGGAGAGACTGGACACATCTGGATGAGTCACAGGACCCTGTATTAACTGATCCTGCCTGAGAGGTAGATGCCAACATGGCTTGGTCGCCATTCCCAGGACCGTCGAGAACCAAGCTCTCTTGGGCCAGTACGGGGTGATCAAGATGACCGGTACCTTCTCCCTCTGGATTTTCCTTAGTGCTAAAGGGATTAACTGGAACGGGGGGAACACGAAGCACAGGCGAAACCTCCAAGGGTGCGCCAGAGCGTCTATTCCTAGAGACCCGTCCAGTCTGTTTAGGGAAAAAATTGAGGTACTTGAGAATTTCCCTTTGAGGCAAACAGGTCCACTTCTGGCCGACCCTACTTGTTGGAGATTTCCACAAAGACCTTCGGGTTCAGAGACCACTCTGACTCCTATATCTGATGTCTGCTCAGGTAATCCGCCACCCTGTTCAGGGACCCCTTTTAGATGTATAGCTGAAAGGGACCACAAGTTCTTTCTGCCCATAGAAGAACTTTTTCTGCAAGAATTTGCAGAGGTCTGCTTCTTGTGCCCCCCTGCCTGTTTTAGGTATGCCACTGCCGTGGCGTTGTCCGTTAGCACCTGAACAAACATGGTGATTTTGAAGATCCAGCGCAAACTTTATTAGGGCCAATGCAATCGCCTTTAGCTCTCTCCAGTTTGAGGATCTTTTTGACTCTTCTTTCATCCAAGACCCTTGGATGAAATTTTTTCCTAAGTCGGCTCCCCATCCCCATGCACTGGCGTCTGTAGTCAGTCTCTTTTCTACAGGAAAGGACCACTCCAGACCTCTTGAAAGGACCTCCTGATTTTTCCACCAATAAAGTGACCTCTTCAATCGTGATGGAACTTTTTTATCTGAGTGTCTAGGGATACGAGATTGTGATCCCACGACCTCAGGAGAAAGGCCTGTAGGCATCTGAAATGTAGTCTTGCCCATTGAATGGAAGGCATTGTTGAAGTCAGGACTCCTAATGCCGACATTACCTGCCTTATTGTTATAGGCTGGTTGGACTGTAGCCGCCACACAGCGTCCTAAACTCTGACCTGGTCCACTTCTGGCCGACCCTACTTGTTGGAGATTTCCACAAAGACCTTCGGCTTCAAGTCTAGGATTTAGAGTTTAGTCCCAAAGTTACATGAATAGCCCCAAGTAAGCTATCTACCTCCTCTAGGGATAATTTAAACCTTGAAGGGGAAGCTGCTGACTCCTCTCCTGAGTCCTCTGAATCCTCACTAGGGGGTACCTGGTACTGTCCTTCCCTGGTGACAGGTTCTTCAGCAAAAGGTTCTACCGCTGGTATGGTCACCAACCCCTGGGAGGACTTGGGAGGCCTGAGAGTCAGCCTGGGTAACTAAAGAGTCACGAAAAGTTTGAATCGTGGCAAATGGTTCCTCCTTTACAGAGGACATCAACTCTTCTTGTACAGAGGCTGATTCCTCCTGAACTAAAGATATGCAGGTGCTGCATAGTGCTTTCTTCCAATTCTCTCCCATCTTTGCCCTACACAAAGGACATTTCTTTTTTGGGTCAGAGCTGTTGACCTGGAGAGAAGAAAAAAAGAGGGAGAAAGCAGGATAATTCTTAGTGAGACCTAGTCTCCATAGGTGAACCCCCCTCACAGGTGCACTAGGAAAGGAAAGTTAACTTCCAGTGCCCAGACAGGCCCCTTGCCACTAGGGGGTATAGAAAAAGACACTGGAAAATACAGGTAAGAAAAAGGCAGATTTAAACCGCTGCCTCCTACCTGAACCTTGCTGGTGCCTGTGCCTGTCCCCACCGCTGTAATCTTTGCGTCCTCCATTAGCAGTGTACAGCGTCAAACAGTGGCTTTCGCGCCATTCCCCATCATATGCATGCATACAGTCTTCCATGTGACGCTCTGTTCTGCGAGCCCCTACTGTACCTGCATATTCATAGTGAGAGCGAGATGCTTCCACACGTTTAATTTTAAGCAGCTTCGATCAATGGGAGATCTCTCATCACCCCACTAGCACACAGAGCAATAATGCTAATGCGAACAGGGTGATTAGGGTGTGCCCAGGCACACCTGGCACACCCTGTGCGCACACCTATGCTCTGTCATACGCCTGTCATATTGTGGAAGTCTCCTACTACTGATACCGAGCTCCAGGAAAGCGGGGAGATAATGGATTTGTTTATTTTCATCCAGTACTGAATTTTACACACAGCGCAGTCCTATCTGTCAGAGCAGGGGACCTAATTTATTTATTGGTGCAGTTAAATAATACTTGGTTCTTGTCCCTCCTCAAGCATGTGATTGACCAGTAAAACGAGAGAGAGATCACACTGATGAACTCATCTTTCTGTCACTGTGCTCCTTTCACTGATCAACATGTCCCTTGTGAGCATCTGCAGGACAAATGACTGACTCCTTGTGCTTCCCCTCCCCCTCCTGTTCTGAGCTCTGCTGTATAGGGGATTGCAAGAGGATGATATTGGGTCAGGTGCAGGGACTTACAAGGCTTGCGTCAAAAATAAAAACAAAAAGTGTGAGGTTCCCTCGAACCTAACCCTTATGCAAGCATGCAGCCCGGCAGGCCAGGAAAGGGGGCGGGGAGCGTGTCCCCCTCCTGAACCATACCACGTCCTGAACTAGGGGGTCCCTGATTCTGGTCACCCAATGTGAATGAGTAGGGGTACCTCCTACTCATTCACCTAAAAGTCAAATTATGAAGGCAGATTCCAAAAAGACACCCCCACAACCATCGGGACAGGGTTGTGGGGAAGAGGCCCTGTCCTCAACAACTTGGGGACAAGGTGCTTTGCCAAAGTACCCCTCCCCATGTTGAGGGCATGTGACCTGGTTATGGTTCAGGAGCCTTTCTTGGCCTGCATGCTCAGATAAGCATCTGGCATGGATTTGTGTGTGTGTGTGGGGCTCGCACCATTTAAGAAAAATGTTTTTTGGGCATGGAGTCCTTAAAATCCATACCAGACCTGAAAGGTCTGACTGCTCATTTGTTTATATTCAGCAGAGATTAAGGACAGCAGAGTCACTGGTTGTTGGAATGCTATCGGATGCCGGCTCCCTAACCAGTACAAAAGTACTAAAACACAAAAAAAAAATGCATGTACATGCATTTTCGGTGCATCTCCATTTAAGTCTATGGGGCACCATTGATTTCCAGTGTCATGCAATTCTGAGACTCTAGTAAAAAAAAAAAAAAAGTTTACACAGATATACTGTACCATTATAAACACAATCGCTTTGCTGTCCTGCATTGTCACCTTGTCACAAGGTCTTTTCTTGGAGACTACAGCTGGCTGATTAACACACATTGCATAGTCATCGTCCACTGTTGTCACCATCAGGGGGTCTGCCCATGAAGCCATTACTGGGGTGCATGCATGTAGGCAAGAGATCAGCAGATATTGATCTAAGAATGAAATGACAGTTAAGTATACACAATGCTTCAGTCATCGGGTTTACATGTACTGTAAATGGGTTAGGAATTTCCTCACCTATAGTTGTGCACCTGCCACTGTATACAGTCGTTTCTTTTTACCTTTTGTGATTGATTTGTTTTACATACCACAACCAGATGTAATGTATCCTGAGGATTGTTGTATACGTTTCTGTTTATTATTATTATTACCTTTCCTTGTTACAGAAGACCTGCTTATGTGAGAAATAGATTGTTGTGTGTATTTTTAATGACAGAAATAAGGGGCTGGACAATTTTTGAAATCTTTCTGAAAATGCTATACCTTTCACTCCGGTCAAGGTGGGTAAAAAAAAAAAAAATGGGGTTCTCCCGATACCACTTTAAGACAGAGTACGAGTACCGATACTTCAAGTACTCGCCAATACAGATCATTTTTTTTTTTAATGTCATGTGACGCGCTGATAAATGGCACTAAAAGGTGGCACTGATTATGCAGCACTGATGGCTGGCAGTGGCACTGATGGCTGGCACTAAAAGGTGGCACTGATTATGCGGCACTGATGGCTGGCAGTGACACTGATGGCTGGCAGTGACACTGATGGCTGGCAGTGGCACTGATGGATGGCTGACGCTTATGGGCAGGCACTAAAAATAAATGACATAAGAGGAAAAGAAAGGAATCTAAACTATCTTTCTATGCTGCCTGCGACGCCCATCTTGGTACACCCTGCACTCGGCCACATAAAAGCAGCAGCAGACGTCGTGTTACACCCAGCCCAAACTATATGGGCTGGGTGTACCAAGATGTCCGCTGCTGCTTTTATGTGGCCGAGTGCAGGGTGTACTAAGATGGGCGTCGGCACTCGGGATGTTCAAGCACTGACTGTACAACGGCAACACAGAGTGTCACTTCAGTTACCGAATGTGATGGCTCCGGTCACTGATGGATGATGCGGCTGCCCCCTCCACCCCTGCTAGCTTACCTGCTTGAGGACTCGCTCCTTGCCCACAGACTCTGCCCGCTGACTTCCTGTTCCACACCACCTCTCTCATATTCCAGGTATCTGATCAGGCATCGGAAGCATTTGCGCGAGTACAAGTACTCACGCAAATGCTTGGTATCGGTCCCGATAATAGTATCGGGACAACCCTAAAAAGATCAACGTTATTTTAATAAAATGCTTTTGGAGTAAAAATGAATCTAAAGATATTTGTTTTGTATTTAAGATACATTAATCATTTTTAGTATATTCTGCATGAAATGAAGCTTAGTTATGTAGCATGAGGCTGTTTATTCTGCAATATATTTTTGGTAAACCCAATGAATCCAAGCTCGGCAAGCTGAGATATTGCTGTTTTACTAACCTGACAGTAAACCTAAATAGTAAACCGGGTGGATTTTATTTAAATCGCTAGTAAAAATGCTTGATTTAAATCAATTCATTTTAAATCATGATATTTTTAAAAGGGCATCTGTCATCTCTGTCCCGCAGCAGCTCTTCCTCTGACCGTCTGTTGACTCATCAGTCTCATTCACTTTAATAGGATGGCTGGTGATGCAGCCGTGACACAACAAGGTGGCAGCAGGTCAGTGGATGCCCGCTAACAGGCGCTGAAACGATGGATCTGAAATGACAGGTGCTCTTTAAATGCAAAGACTCATTCTTGCTGGTAGTTAGAATATTTATCTGCAAAGAAAATGATGGGAAATCCCAAATTTTACAGTTGTCTTCAAACAAGAGGTGAAGGGAAATGTGGGAACCTATCCCAGTTACAACAGTCCGACAGCTGAATTCCCTCCATTTGTAAAGTGTTTCCACTCACTTCCTCTAAGACCCCATTCACATCTAGGCGTTTTTACGCCTGTAGCGCTACGCCGCTGCCGCCAGAGGGCTGAAAACAGATGTCCCTCTATGGAGATGGTTCACATCTCCACGCCGAACGCCGGACGCCTGTCGCCTGCGGCGTGAAAAAAGGTCCCGGACCTTTTTTTCAGGCGTCTTCGAGCGTTCGGCTAGGAGATGGCAATCATCTCCATAGAGGGGGTCATCTTGGGGCACATCTAGGCGGACAATACCGGCGTTTTGTCGCCGCAAATCGCGGTACAAAACACCGCTATTTTTACCGCGATTTGCGGCGACAAAACGCCGCGATTTCGTCCGTCTAGATGTGAATGCAGCCTTACTGTTCCAGGACAGGAAGTGAATGGAAATCTCTCGGACACGGCAAAACATAAATAAAATTGACAGGTGCGCTTACCCTTCTGTGCTCTAAAACTGATAACGTTTTGGCTGTAAATATATAAACTTTATGCTGTCATCCGAATTTAAATATCTTGATTAAAAAAAGTGTATTTTATAATTTTTATTTATTTTTTTACTTTGCAGACTTATCCACAGCTCAGAGAAAGTTTGCCACTTCTCTCCGCGATTTTAAATTTGAATTTATTGGGGATGCAGAAACGGATGACGAGAGGTGTATAGGTATGTTGCCCTGAGAATCATCCTGTTTAGTTGGCACTATATGTGGCAATATGCTTTACATGTTACTCCATTGATCTGCTCTTTTTTTGTAGATGCATCTCTTCAGGAGTTTTCCAATTTTCTAAGAAACCTTGAAGAGCAAAGGGAGATAATGGTAAGATGACAATCTAATGTAATGTTAATGTATTACTCATATTTGTTCAAATATTGTCTACCAAGTCATATCAGGGGCCTGTTTTAGTTTTGTTCATTCTGACAATGAGCAATTGGATTATACTGTGCTTTCTTTTTTTTTTCCTATCAGTTGGGTGACATATATTATGTCATGTTGAAACTAAATGGCCTGTCACTCGCTTTTTTCTCTCCTGTGTGACTTGATCTCTGCAGCCCTCGTTCTTCAATCTAATACACTATGTCAAAAGTATTGTGACGCCTGCCTTTACACACAACTTTTAATGGCATCCCAGTCCGTAGGGTTCAGTATTGAGTTGGCCCACCCTTTGCAGCTATAACTGCTTCAACTCTTCTGGGAAGGCTGTCCACAAGGCTTAGGAGTGTGTCTGGGAATGTTTGACCATTCTTCCAGCAGCGCAGTTGTGAGGTCAGGCACTGATGATGGACGAGAAGGCCTGGCTTGAAGTCTCCGCTCTTATTTATCTCAAATGTGTTCTATCCGGTTGGGGTCAGGGCTCTGTGAAGGCCAGTCAAGTTCCTCTACCCCCAAACTCGCTCATTCATGTCTTTATGGACCTTGCTTTGCGCACTAGTGCGCAGTCATGTTGGAACAGGAAGGGGCCACCCCCAAACTGTTCCTGCAAAGTTAGGAGGATGAAATTGTCCAAAATGTCTTGGCATGCTGATGCCTTAAGAGTTCCCTTTACTGGAACTAAGGATGAGCTCTGGCTTGTTCGCATAGAACACGTGCAGAGCCCTCCAGGAAGTGTGCACGGCGCTGCGCTAATAACAGCCAGGGAGACATTTCACGATCCCCGCACCAGAGCATCGGGACAATGTCTCCCTGGCTGTGATTAGCACAGCGCCGTGTTCACTTCCTGGCGGGCTCTGCACGTGTAATATGCGGACACGCCGGAGCTCATCCTTAACTGGAACTAAGAGGCCAAGCCCAACCCCACACCATAATCCTCCCCTCCCACCAAATGGTTTGGACCAGTGCACACACAGCAGCTACATTGTTTAGTAAAGGCAATGGTTCATTTTGGGTAAGCTTAGCCCAAACAAACTTTTTAAAGTATATTAAAATGTGGAACTTTAATTTACAAGCAGAGAGCTGGGGACAAGGGTGAGTTTCTCTTGTAACTAAAAGGGGCATGTCAGGGACTAGGCTTGCAGCATGCTGGAGAAATGGGCAGAAGAAGCAGTCTCCTAGCTGGAACATCTCCAGAAAAGGGAACGTTGCCCTGAATAAAGGTATTCTGACTTCTCAGCACATAGGCTGATTTTCAAATATTTATTCTTTGTATCCAGGTAAACCACTTGCAAACAATAATTTTCGAAAGACCTTGAGAGTACAATCTTTTTTTCTAAATTGCCCACTGCCCTTTATCTCTTAGGGACCTTGGGTACAAGATATCCTCCAAATCATTCTGTGCTTACCCCTCCTCCAAGCCAGGGCACTCCAGCCCTCATTTTGTTGCAAGGTGGAAAAGGAGGAGAGTTGGGCAGGCTATAGATGTTGCGATTTTCTTTCCTGCAACCACAAATTGCAGAAAAATAAATCCCTCAATTCCCCCATCAACAGTCATTTTTGAAGGGGAAATCATTACCACAAAGCTATTGTGTTCTCCTGGCGGGAGGGCATGGGGGGAAGCTGTCTCTGCCGAGAGAACACAGTGATTACTGGTAGCAGCTATAGCCGCTGGCAATAATTGCATGCTAAAAATCTGACATGCTGGTTGTACCGGAGTCGGTCAAAGTAGGGACTTGGGTACAATCAGCCTGCCCATAGATGGTTTGAAGCTTGGCCAGTACCTGCTTAACTGTCTGAGATTCGAACCATCTATGGCCAGCTTAAGTCTGTTGTAATGACAAATAACGTAGAGCTGGAAATTGTGATACACGTACACAACTTTACATGCAGAGCTTTTAGAGAAATAATTGTACAGCAATCTGATAATGCTGGCATCTACATCTGCCTTTTCATGTCTGTCTAGCTTTAATCATAGACCACAGCTCAGACCGTGCTGTGCTTTTAATTCCCTGTTGATTGTACGGATCTCTCTGTTTCATCAAAATTGTAATTTTCATGAGCTGTAACCATTTGTTTTTGATTTGCAGTCTATATAAAAGATTGGACTTAATCCATAGTTTGTCTGACTGTAATGCACATTCTTCTGTTGTATATTCATGTGTGAGTCAAGAATAACTGATGTCTGTCAGGCTGGCTTTATGGAGACATGTATTCGTCATAAAAAAATAAATAAAAACAATTAAATTCTATCTGCATGGATGCCATACAGTGGCAATAAAGGTCAGGTATGAATATTTTGCACATGGTTATATTGGTCCAGCTTGGACCAGTATACCTATGCATATACCGTACCTTTTCGGAAGCTGAAAATAACTGTAGTACCCCTTCTCCAGTGATCTCCACTAGCTCCTGGTTCATGCACCAAGCAGCTGCCCTTGACACAGGAGGTCACCCACTCAACACAGGTGCCATTCAGAGATCACTTTGCATTCTTTAAAAGATATGCAACACATTCTCTGTATGGACGATATGAAGAGGTGGGTCAGCACAGGACTCGGGCGCTAGCGAAGATCACTGGGGTAGTGATACCCATTGAAGTTATTTCCAGCTTCTAGAAGGATCCCACAGATATGGTATATGCATAGTTATATTGGTCCACGTTGGACCAGTGTTAAAATGGCTATACTGTACCTCCTCCACGCTGTCAAAAACTACTTTGCCGGTGGGGATCCGTAGGATGTTCCCTCAGAGCACAGATAGGTGCTGGAGGTGTGGGGAGGAACCAGTCCTCCCACATCTTCTGGTCTTGTCGCCTCTTGCTCTCTTACTGGGCCGAGGTTCACTGCATTGTTCAAATAGTCACTGACCGAGAGTTGCCTTGGACCCCTGTGTTCTTCCTCCTTCACCACCACGAGATTCCAAGCACGATCTACAGAAAATTCATCCTGCCTCCCCTGCTCACAGCGGTGAAGAGCTGCATCTCTCTGTGCCGGAAGCAGTCACAGCCACAGTGGTGGCCGTCTGGTTAAAAAGAGTAGCCAAAATCAACACGATGAAGGACTTGGTGGCCTTGGAAAGGGGCCTATGTGAGAAATATCTCAAAAAGTGGTTTTAATAGCACAAGTTTGTTTACTCTGAAGAGCATGCAGAACTGTTAACTTGACTTTCCAGGGGGTTAGGATGACTTGATGGGCTCCCCGGGGATGATTGGGGGTAGCTTCTACTCTCCTTTGTTGCTTGACCCCTGGGGTCGTACCTACTCTTTCTACAGTCTGAGTTAAATGGTGTTAACCATCAATTGTGCGGGATGTAGAGACTTCCTAGGTCCTGAAGCCCCATGTCTGGATTGGTTTCTATATGTCTAGAACAGTGTTGACAACGAATTGTTTGCACATGTGGTCATGTACGTGGAAGTGATCCATTGGATGTTTACCAATAATAGTTTTGGCTGAGTTGTCCTTTTAATTGCTTGTTCGCACCAGATATGCTGGGAGGCTACACAGCGCAGTCCCAACACAGGACAAGGCAAAACAATTGTTCCATATGAATTCACACCCCTGTGTTGCAGTGTTGTACGCTGAAAGAATGTACAGCATCACATTTTTCCAACCCATCAGGTTGTGGTGCAAAATACTGCATTGCGGTGTGTGTGTGTGACACTAAATGAGATGTCCCTTGTGACATTTCAATAAAGTTCTAACAAAAAACCTAACAGGGCTTAGTTCATCGACACTTTCTCCCAGCGCAGACCATGGCCAAGCAATTGGCATAGCTGGTGGTACGAACAAGTCCTATTTTGCTTCAAGTAGGATCCTGTGTACGTGTTCATCTAAAAACCTCAATCTGTTTTTCTCTATAAGGCTCGGTTCACATATATGTGATTTCAATGCTTTTTGAACCGCATCCGATTCGCATGACGTGAACCAAAGCGGCTTTCTATGGAGCTGGTTCACATTTGTGGGCCAGCCGCAGCACATTTTTCAAAATATCTGTGTACAATTTTTCACTCTGATTCGGGCGTTTTCAAGTGTCCTACACTTAACAAATTCACACCTGAACCGGTAAATAAAACCACACCGATGAAAATCGCACTGAAATCAACCATGCACATATGTGAACCGGCTCTAAATGTTGTAACTATTTGTGTGTGTATATGACTATTTTTAAATGGTTACACGATGTCCTGAATAAAAGTTGGCTTGCCATACACTGATCGACATTTGACCAGCATGGACCGCTTGAATTTCAGTAAATGTGTGGCTACTCCTGCTCAATAGACGATTGTTTTGATCGCCTTCTGTTTAAAGGGACACATTTTTAAATTTTCCATTAATCAGCGGCTGCATGTTCAGATTCCAATGTCCCGGTGGGCGAATTCCTCCGTTCACCTTCTTTATGTGGAAGAAGCAATCTGTTAGCTGGCTGGGGAAAAAATAGCAATGTTTGTCCAGCTTTACTTGTTAAATCTGTTGAAGTTCTTTCTAGTTAAAGGTCAATAAGAGGTTTAAAGTCCACTGCTTAGACTTTGCTTTAATAATCTCATGGTCTGATAACAGCCACTGCCCTTTCTAGTACTGCCTTTACTTTATAACTTGCACTTTTTAAAGAGGAACTTCACCTTTCCTTAAAAATAAATGCACCCCCTGCATCCTTTTCCTTGTCTTTGGATCCACTGGGCTTGTAAGTATATTGCAGCACAAAAATTCCACCAGCGCTTTACTCCTATGTCCTATTACAGGTCCTGTCTCTCGCCACCATGTTTGTTTACATCACCGGGATAGATCTACCTCTTCTGCAGCTGGCCCTCCAATGACGTGATACCAGACTTTGCACATGTGTAGAAAGGGATTTGGTGTCGTGCCTTTACATATTTTTCTATGAATAGAGGATAGTTCTGTTTCAATACAGTCAGAGTCCCTGCTCGTTGGAGTTTAAAATCTAAAAGGGAGGGTCAAGGGATACAAAAGGTTATCACTGTGGGTGATGGGCTGATGGAGAAAATAAAAGTACAGTTGTTAGGTGGGGGCAGAATAGACATCTCTGAAGAGAAGGATTTTTAGGGATGATGTAAAGGTGGACAGTGTAGGAGATAGTCGGACAGATTGAGGTAGGGAATTCCAAAGGATGGGAGAGGTTCGGGAAAAGTCCTGGAAGCGAGCATGAAATTAGGTGATGAACTATAGAGCAGGAGTTCTTGGGAGGAACGAGGATATTTTTGAGACTAGGTTAATGATGTAGCTGGGGGCTAAGTGTTGGTTGACTTTGTAAGTTATTAGTATTAAAGGAGAAGTCCAGCCTGAGCTAGTTTTGTCTGGGCTATGGGTCACAGAAGTGCAAGTCGTTTTGCACTCCTGTGACCCGTTTTTAGCAGAGAAGTGGTCTGAAGTCCGCTCTCTGCTGATGTCACATAGATCAGTCAAGGCACCGCGTCATCTCGACTTCAGAAGTCTGGATCGGCCAGGTGCCTGGACTAATGGCTGTCTCAGGCTGAGAGTCTGAGAAAGCCAATCCCCCGCCCCTCCACAGCTCCACGCTCCAATGAGCGTATAGGAGCAGAGCTGCTGATTGACAGTCAAAAGCTCTCTGCTCAGGGAGCCAAGAGAAATGAGCCATTGGCGGTGTTTGATCGCTTAGTTCTCGGTGCAGAGATGTTGGGGGACAGATACAACATCGGTCCGATGCTGCATTTACCTAGGTATGATTATGTTTTTTTTTTTTTTGTTTCCTATACTCCTCTTAACTAATGTTCTTTAGCAAGGAACAAACATTCCACGTTAATTATGCTACCAAAATTGGTGTGCTGTAAATTGCCTCCAGCATTGTGACTGTTTCTTCTTGCTGGAGGCTGCCATTTTGCTGAAGTCCAGAGCCCCTGAGCAACGGTAATCTTAAGTGTCAGCAGATCGGCCTCTACAAATTCGGCACGGCTCCTAAAAATAGAGAGCAACTGAGCATGTGCAGAGCAGGGTGAGATGAGACGATGTATTGCTGGATTTTAAATAGTATAGTCACTTATTTTTAATGTTTTGCATACCAATACCTGCAATATAGGCCAGCATCTAATGATCTAGCAGGACTTAAAGGGGTTGTAGTCTGTTTTTTTCACCTTGTGACTGGCCCCCCAGCCCCTCCCCCCCCCACAGTTTTTACTTGCCTGAGCATTTTCATTCAATCGGCCTAGACGCCCTCTTTCTCTGCCTGGGGTCCTGGTTCTTGATTGGATAGATTGATGGCAGCGCAGCCATTGGCTCTCGCTGCTGTCAATCAAATTCAATGATGTGGGCGCCGGGGAGGTGGGGCTGAGTCCGTCCTTCGTGTCTATGGATGCCGAATGATGGACTCAGGAGCGTACCCGCAAGGTAAGACCCCCGGGAGAGCGCTTCTTCTAGTGGGTTATCTGATGCGGGGAGGAGCCACTGAGGGACCTCAGAAGTCGAGGATTGGGGCCACTCCGCAAAACAAACTGCACAGTGGAGGCAAGTATGATATGTTATTTAAAAAAAAACGGTAAGCCTTACAATCACTTTAAAGTGCATATGAGTACCACAAACCAGAAAGCAATTTGTTTCATTTTTAATATTCAAAGCAAAATGCCCCAGCCATTCATGTATCTATGCTTTATTTAGTTGAGAAATTACTTTAAATAACACCCCCATAGCATTTCTGGCTGCGGCCATCTTGGGTATAGGCTGGTTCATGCCACAAAAAACTCACTTTAGATTCGTTCCAGGTGCGTCTCTGCATGCGCGTTCCGTGTTTTTTTTATGCATTCCAGGTGTGTTTTTTTTTCTTCTTCTTTTTCCTGTGTTGTATTTTTTTTTTTTTTTCACTGAACTGGGGTCCGGTGCACTTTTGATGCGTTTTTACTATGTTCCAGTGCAAGAAAAATGCAGCATGTTCTACTTTATTTTTATGGAACTGACTGCACCAATTTATCCTACTTTCCATGGGTTTTTGATGCAGAAAAAAACTGCACTGGGTTGCATGTGGTATGAACTGGCCCTAAGGGTAGGTGATTCATGTAGCATTTACATCCTAGAATACATCTGCCCGTAGCTCAAGCATGAAAGCAGGAAGGTGTGCTTAGCTGAGAGCCCCCTCCTCCCCTCCTGTAGACTCCTGGGATGTATGACATCATTTCCCTAGGCATAGATACCAGAAAGTAACAGAAGAAATGTAAATTCTGCATATCTGCCTTCAGGGGGGTGCGCGCAGGCCACGTCTGCTGTGAATATGAAAAAAATAAAAATCGAAATTGTTTAAAAGAATCATACTTGGGTGGATGCAGCACCGGTCCCCTGTCGGCTCTAAGGCCCCTTTCAGACTGGGGCGGGAGCCGCGGTGGCGGTATTACGCCGCTAAAAGTAGCGGCGCTATACCGCCGGGATTGCCGTGGAAATCAGCCGCTAGCGGTGCGGTATTAACCCCCGCTAGCGGCCGATAAAGGGTTAATACCGCCCGCAATGCGCCTATATAGAGGTGCATTGCGGGCGGTATTGCCGCGGTTTCCCATTGTTTTCAATGGGAAGGAGCGGTGAAGGAGCGGTATACACGCCGCTCCTCTCACCGCTCCAAAGATGCTGCTGACAGGAGATTTTTTTGTCTCCCGCCAGCGCATCGCCTCAGTGTGAAAGCCCTTCGGCTTTCACATTGAGGTAGCTGGGCAGGAGTTTTTCAGGCGGGATAGCAGCGCTATTTTTAGCGCTGTACCGCCTGAAAAACTCCTCAATGTGAAAGGGGCCTTAGACTGAAAACCGAGCAATCAAAGACAGCTGATCGCTCGGTTCTCAGAGCTCCGTGAGCAGAGACCTGGTGACTGTCAGTTATTGGCTCTCTGCTCTGCCTACCCATGCTCACTGGAAAGCGCTGGTCTATGGAGTGGGTGAGAGCAGCTGGTTCAGGCTCTCAGCAGCTCGCTGAGAGGCTGAGCCAGGTACTGATCCAGATGTGGGCAGATCCTGACCATATTGCGTTCTTGGACCGGCTCTGTGACGTCAGCCAATGGCAGGCTTCAGCCCGTTGTCTGCTGAAAACGTGTCACAGAAGTGCAGAACAAACCAGCTTTTTCTGTACTTTTAACTCTAAACTTTTTGCATACACAATTTGTTCTACATGTTTGTAGTAGAGTATTGTACTGTTAGCCATTGATTAATGCAGGATCACTGATAGTCTGTGTATGTATGTGTATACTTTTTGGTGATATTTTACTGCTTGCACTTTGAAAGGATGAGCAAACACAGCAAGGGTTGCTTTTTAGTGGCTTGAAACTGCTGAATACACATTGAAATTTACCTACAAAGATACTGACAAAGCATTTGTCTTTAAAAACTCCTCTGATTAGGCTGAAATGTCGGCTGGTTTCTTTAGCATTTTGCAGAAAGATGTTCAGCCTTTGCTGTGAGAATGTTTTCGGTGACTCATTGGTGTAGCCTGCAGAGTGCCACGCTGAGATTTGAACAATGCTAGGCCAGCATGTTCTGGTGAGTTGCGGTGTGGTTTACCACATGGGTGTCTATGAGGACATCAAAGGTAAAGAACCTAGGTTTCTGTAGCTTTCACAATTCTCTCCAGTTCTCGGAGTTGTCTTAGACTTGTGGGCTATTTCAGGTTACAGGGTTTCTGTTTCTGAGATCATGCCGTACAAGTCTTGTTCTACAGCCAAATGTTATCGGATTCCCACTGTCCCTATGCACTTCTCACCTCTGGTACAAAGTCTGACACGCCAGAGCTGTGTTGTCTGGAGAAAGGTTATGAACAGCTGACGGCACTGCTTTCAGTTTCACAGCAACCATGGGAAGTCTAGCTGTGCTCTTTGTGTTCACAATGTGTCCTGAATATCCAGTGTAAGTAGTGAGGAATGCTTCTTCAAATGGATGTAGTCCGCACACCCAGGTGACAGAAAGCAGTCTTTAACTACGTCCTGTCCGGGGCCATTTTGTACTTTTTTTTTTTTTTTTTTTTTTTTTTTTTTTTGCACGTTAAAATAATTTTTTGCTAAAAAATTAAACCTTATATATTTTCTGAAAGCAGAGGCCCTGGAAAAGAAGTGGTGGCTGTTGCAAGTTTTTATGTCGCACAATATTTGCGTAGCCATCAAACGCAAATTTTCAAGGAAACAAATATACTGTTGCACAAAAACACAATATAATGCCCATTTTTATATATAGATAGATAGATAGAGATATATATATATATATATATATATATATATATATATATTAGTGTAAAAAATGATGATACGTCTTGTAAAGAGATATTAAACATGTCGAGACTCAACAATTTAAAGCCTTTACAGGTTATCAGTGTACAGTTAAAGTGGTGGGATGACTATTTAGTTGAAAACCTAAGCAAATGTGACAGTCCTCCTTCACGGCAGTTAACCACGGAAAATTTGGCTGCTCAATGACCAGACCATTTTTTGCGATTTGGCGCTGCGCCGCTTTAACTGACAATCGCACGGTCGTGCAATGCTGTACCCAAACAAAAATGTACATTTTTTTTCTCCCCACACATATGCCGCGTACAGACGGCTGTTTTTTTGTGATGAAAAAAAATTAAAATGATCGTGTGTGGGCAAAACTTTGTTTTATGTCTTCAAAAAAAAGATTTTTCAAAACGTCGTTTTTTGTTTCACAGAAATTGTAGCAAAAAACGATATTTAAAACGACGTTTTTAAACCCGCGCATTCCCAGAAGCTAGTTATGAAGTGAGCTTCAATGGAAAAAAGTGGTGAAACGTAACCTTGCTTTGCTAGAGCATTGTGAAAAAACAATGGTGTGTAGGCAACTTCGTCTTTGAAAATTATGTTTCAAAAACGTTGTTTTATTTCATGATTTAAAACGTCGTTTTTTTTCATCACAAAAAACGACCGTCTGTACGCGGCAATAGAGCTTTCTTTTGGTGTTATTTGATCATCTCTGTGGTTTTTATTTTTTGCGCTATAAACCAAAAGAGCTAATATTTTTTTTTTTTTTTTTTTTTTTTTTAATAAAGCTAATTTTTTCTCAGTTTAGGCCAATATGTAATCTTATACATATTTTTTTAGCGTCTACAAAATAGGGGATAGAGTTATGAAATGTTTTATTTTATTTATTTTTTTACTAGTAATGGCGGAGAACTGTGATTTTTTTTTTTTGATTTTTTTTATTGGTACTGCAACATGGCGGACACATAGGACATTTTTGACACCTTTTTGAGACCATTGGCATTTATACAGCGATTAGTGCTATAAAAATGCACCGATTACTGTGTAAATGTCACTGGAAGGGAAGGGGTTAACACCAGGGGGCAATCAAGGGATTAATTGTGTTCCCTATAGTGTGTCCTAACTGTAGGGGGGATCGGACTCACTATAGGAGATGACAGATTGTGGTTCCTAGCTTATAGGAACTCATCATCTCCATCTCCTCCACGCCCCTGTTCTGCCTCTCGTGCCCCGCGATCGCTCGTGGCCGGTGGTCATCCTGTAATGGCGTTTAAAGCTTTGCCTATGGAGAGTTTTAAGTACCGTAGTTTGTCACCATACCACAGCGCAATTTAACCACTACCCGACGGCCGTACGACTTTATACGGTCGCGGGGTGGTTGTGAATCTCCAACAGGCTGTAAAAACATGGCCTGCGCGCGCATCCAGCGGCGCGGGCGCGTCAGGCGGCGCGCGTGCTCCCCGCATCGCTGAGATGCCGATGCGAGTGCCTGGCGGCCGTGATGTCCGCCAAGCACTCGGGATCGGCGGCTACAGGGACAAGACGTGGAGCTCTGTGTGTAAACACAGAGATCCATGTCCTGTCAGGGGAGAGAGGAGACCGATCTGTGTCCCTTGTACATAGGGACATAGATCGGTCACCTCCCCCAGTAACCCCCCTTCCCCCACAGTTAGAACACAATTTAGGGAAACACATTTAACCCCTTCCTAACCCCCTAGTGTTAACCCCTTCAATGGCAGTCACATTTATACAGTAATTAGTGCATATTTATAGCACTGATCGCTGTATAAATGTGAATGGCGCCAAAAATGTGTCAAAAGTGTCCGATGTCTCCGCCATAATGTCGCAGTCACGAAAAAAATGCTGATCGCCGCCATTAGTAGTAAAAAAAAATAATAATTCTGTCCCCTATTTTGTAAGCGCAATAACTTTTGCGCAAACCAGACGCTTCTTGCGATTTTATTTTTTTACCAAAAATATGTAGAATACGTATCGCCTAGACTGAGATTTTTTTTTTTTTTAAATTGGGCTATTTATTACAGCAACAAGTAAAAAATATTGTTTTTTTTCAAAATTGTCGCTCTATTTTTGTTTATAGCGCAAAAAATAAAAACCACAGAGGCGATCAAATGCCACCAAAAGAAAGCTCTATTTGTGGGGAAGAAAGGACGCCAATTTTGTTTGGGAGGCACGTTGCACGACCGCGCAATTATCTGTTAAAGTAACGCAGTGCCACAAGCTGAAATTTCACCTGGTCAGGAAGGGGTATATGTGCCCAGTAAGGAAGTGGTTAAAGCACAACATGTTTGATCTATTTACTCGGGGGAAACCGCATCTTTCACATTTTACAAAAACAATCGGGTTATGTTGTGTGTGTGGTGTTTGTGTTTTTTTTTTTTCATTAATTTATTAAAGTGTATTTTTCCCTCAAAAAATTGTGTTTGCAAAACCACTGCACAAATACCGACAAAGAATTGCAACAATCATTTTTATTCCCTAGGGTCTCTGCTAAAAAAAAAAAAAAAGTTTAATGTTTTAAAGTTATAATTTCATTTTCTATAAAAAAAAATACTGATTTAAACTTGTCAACAAAATGCGCCAGGGAAAGCTCTCCACCGATCCCTGCCGAGCAGGCAGATGAGGTCCGTTTCCTCTATGGGCAGTCGGATATAAATGGATTGTGATTTAAACACTATTGGGGTAGTTACACAGAGACATAAACGGGCAGCTTTTGATGCACAAAAATATTTACTGCAATATGATCACTTGGTTGAAAAGTGTTACCTTTTATACTCCAATATGTTACTTTGACTAATGCTCTCACTATGCCAGCACTATTAAAACTCTACCCAAATAAATCACTTTTCCTCAAAGCTGCACCCACATTCAGGCCTCATGCACACTGGACGTTTTTGACGTTTTTACAGCAGCTGTTTTTGGCAGTAAATGTTGTTTGTTTTATTTTTTTTTTAATTTTTTTACAGTCCTTAAACGCTCCATGTTATCCTATGTGTCCATGTACACATAGGCTGTTATCAGCAGTTTTGGGCAGTGGCGTTTTTGAGCAGTAAAAAAAAAAAATGAAAACCAGTGGGCTCTGAGACGTTTTTCTCAGCTGTAAAAATGCTCTAACACTAAAACGCTCAAACGTTGCTCACCAGTGTTTTTAACATTTTTGACCCATTGAAAAAAATTTAATAAAATGCCTTTTTTTTTTTTTTTTTTTAAGGGGGAAAAAAAAAAGTGGAAAAATGCTGTTGTTTTTTTTTTATAACGTGATTTTAACGTCCAGTTTGCATGAGGCCTCAATCTTTTTCAACCTTTAAATTCTTTTCAGATATGTTATTACAATTGGTGCCTTACCAAGGAAAGATCTACCAATGTAAAATAACTATAAGGCACACTGGACACTGAAATGTTTTATAAAAACGCCAGTAGCTTTGCAGTGAGTCCTTTAACGTTTTTGCAATAGCGTTTATTATGGTTTTTCCCGCGTTGGCGGTTTTAGCGTTTTTTTTTTTTTTTCTTCAAATGTATCAAAAACGTTAAATTCTGGTGCTCAATGTTTTTGAGCGTTTATCAGCGTTGTTTTGTGGTCAGGAAAACGACTCCTGAACACTTTTTTTTTTTTTATTTTTTTTTTTTTTTGGGCGTTCAGAAAACAGCCCATAAACTCCATTGCTCCTAAATTTCCAAAAACCCATGTTTGCATAGACACATAGGATAACAGAGTGGAGTTTGTCTCCAGTGTGCATGAAGCCTAAAATGGCTTTTCCTCCAAGTTGCATTTCCCTGTCCTTTTTTGGTCTCTTTTGACACCCCTCTTGCTACCACAGTTTTACCAAGGGACATCCACAAGGTTGAATCCTCACGTTTTCCACTCTGCTGCCTATACCAAGTTTAGGGTTACTGAAGCCTTCGGGGCTAGGTTGTTTAGATTGCAGACATTCACATACTGTACCTCCTAAGGCCTCTTTCACACGGAGCAGATCCGTAATTGATCCGATCCGTGTGTGTCCGTCGGCTCAGCGGGGATCCCCGCAGAGATGTCGGCGAACAGGGCGGTCCCCGCACACAGTGCAGAGACCGCCCTGTCTCTCCTCTGCTCTCCCCTATGGGGAATCGGATGAATACGGACCGTGTGTCTGTATTCATCCGATCCGTTCCGCCGGACGGAAGAAAAATAGGGTTTTCTTCCGTCCGCAAAAGCGGATCTTTGCGGATGGTTGCGGACATTAGCGGATACATCATCCGCTAACGTCTGCAATCCCATAGGGAACCATTACAAGTCCGTAAACGGACTTGTAATAAACGGACCGTTCGTCCGTACGTCTGAAAGGGGCCTAAGTATGTACCATATATTGTTGGTGAAACCAGGCCCGGACTGGGACAAAAAATAGGCCCGGGCATTTTAGGCTGAGCAGCCCATTTTTTATTTTTTTATACAGATCAGGGAAGCATGATCCAGGCCCCCTCCTGTCACAGTGCGCTCCCAATCGTAAGCAGCCAAGACATTTCATGGTCTGCAGCTGCACATATACAAGAGGAGTGTATATGTGTGGCTGCAGGAAAGTTTAGGATAGTTCAGACTGGGATCCAAACACACCTGAGCTCATCCCCGCCAAGGGGAATGCTGCAGTTGGCTATACGGCCTCAGCTCAGGTTCAAACTACTGCATTGGGAAACCCCACATGTAATTTGCACAAGAATCACAGCACATTCCTGTGTGAATCACATGTGCTGTCTCTGGGGTGCAATTTGAGCCATGGATTTGTATGACTCAAATCGCACTGCATTCACACCAAACTGGTGCAGGACCCTTTTATTGTCCACACCAGAATCAGAATGCATGGGTGTTCACGCCCATGCGCTCCGATTCGGCAAACTCTGCTGCATTTTGCAAACCGATTGCGGGATGTTGTTAAGTTAACATACACTCTGCAATTGGTTCACATGGACAGGTTGCGATTTGGATGCAGTGCTTAAACCGCAGCAAATTTGCTGTGAATTCGCACCACATCTAGTGTGAACCCAGGCTGAGAGAACAGTTAATTTTAGGGCACATTAAAAATATATTACCCACAATTATGTACCGTATTTATCTTCATATAACATGCCCCGGCGTATAGCACGCACCCCCAACCTGGAAGGGAAATTTCAGGAAAAAAAGAAAATACTCAGTTTGAATGCCCCTCGTCTGTGTCTTGCCCGGCATCCATCGGAGGCCTGGTCCGGCGTCCGTCTGCGGCCCTGGTGGTGTCCTCCCCGCTTCTCCCGTGTTTCTGAGTCGATCCCCGCTTCCCGCGCTGTGTTTGAACGCCGCTGCAGACATATACCGAGCGCAGTACACTCGGGTACACTCGGCCAGGCTCGGCTCCCCTCACGGTATACGCTGGGGGGAAAAAGTGCGCGGTATACGCTGATAAATACGGTAATATAATCCAAATTTAATTCCTGCATTTTTTAAGTAATATATATGATTTTTTTTGTGAACACTGCACTTACCCAGCCAGTACTAAATATACCACAATTACAAACACACACAAAAAAAAAAAAATCATATACACTTTAAAAAAAAACATCAATTGCAGCCTCACTGTGCCCATCAATTGCAGCCTCACTGTGCCCATCAATTGCAGCCTCACTGTGCCCATCAATTGCAGCCTCACTGTGCCCATCAATTGCAGCCTCACTGTGCCCATCAAACGCAGCCATTGTGCCTTCAAGTACAGCCTCACAGCATGAGAGCATGCTTTGGTCTGATCAGTGGTCTCTTTTGCACAGTAAAGAGTGATGCTGAACTTCCTGAGTTCAGCATCACCCTTTACTGTGTAAAAAAGACCACTGACCAGACCAAAGCATGCTCTCCTCATGCTGTGTGTAAAACATCATTTTTTTCAGGCAGGCTGGCATCACTTACTTTTTAGCAGTCTTCTCCAGGGAGTCCAGGCCCTAGGAAACTCCGATGGAATCCTTTGGAAATTCTGATGGAATTACTCCAATGGGGCATACACACGGTCGGAATTTCCAATGGAAAAAGTCAGTCGGAAATTCCGATCGTGTGTACAGGGCAGTAGACAGGACAATTTGATTTGTTGCAGGCTGGCTGGTAAGTGAGCTTGGAATTCTTCTTTTTTTAATTTTTTTTTGATGCGACACTCCTGAAAAAAAAAAAAAACGTACATTTTAAATAAATGGGGTGTTCAAACATTGTTAAAGTGCCCCAGGACCCTTTTGTATGCATGGAATCTGAGGTTAGGCTTGTGCTTCTTCAGGCGCCTGGTGAGAACCCACACAAAATAACGTGATTTTATTACTACCTCTGGCTGACTCCTTGGCGTCTTCATAGGGCTACTGCATTAGAAACATTAGCTCATAGTTTATTCCAAGAAACCTGATACAACTTTTTAGTAGGGGCAAACCCCTAACAATCTGGTTTTGCCAGAACTAGATTTTTGGGGAGTTATCACACAACCAGTTTTGGGGTATCAACATTTTAAGACCCAATTGGGAGATTAACAAAGCAAACTACGTAATTTTTAGTGTAAATTTAGGTACATTCCCGGTGCTCCAAGTAAACAAGGCCGGTACACAAGTTTTGTTGCTCTAACCATGCCAATCCACGTAAAAGTGCTATGCGCCAGTTTCTATAAATGTCCAGTCATGTGTTCCAAAATATGTAAGCACTTGCAGCAATGATATCATTTTGGAAAAGGTTTTAAAGTCTACACCATTAACAGAGTGATGCAAATACTGTAGTGAGGAGGGGTGCACAGTGATGATCGGCACTGCAGAAAAGTGAGGAGAGGGGTAGGATGGATGACCAGATCTTGCGCACCACCATCGGGAGACGAGTAACAAATTGCTGTGCGCCATGTGTATTAATTTGTTGTAGGGAGTGCCAGTTAGGAAGGAATACAGAAACTGGCCCCTTTCTTGGCATGTCCTATTCCTATGTTAACTCTGTGTGTTTCTGGCTGCATTATCGGTCACCATTGCATTTATATTGGTTTGTATATCATTTATAGGATGCACTTTATTTCTAAGGAATCTCTCCGATGTCTGACAGCACTGTCTTGTGCCTGTAGGCAGCCTTAGATCTGCTTTTCTCAATGGATGTTTTAGGAGTTGCATAGAAGATATGTAAACTGTACTGATAAGCCAGCTGCCTCTGTCTGTCGGCATGGTGATGAATGGTATCGGGCTACATATGTGAGCAGGTGGATGATCGCTGCTGGTTGGGCCTCACTTATTTCAGAAGGGGACAGACCATTCTGCTGGTTTGATGATCACAATTCAGATTTATATTTATTATTGCTGTGTTAACTGGGAGAAATGGATTTCTGCCTACCGCAAAAGGCCAAATGATTTTTACTGATTTTGTAAAGGTAGATTTTATTTTTTTATTGGCTAACTTTTTGTCTCGGTAAATTCATATATTGGTTTTGGAAAAAATCACAGAAGTCCAGTACCCAAAGTTAAAGCAGAACTCCAGGGAAACCCAAACGTTCTGACTTTTTTTTTGTGTGTGCAGTGTATAAATGGGTTACCTGTAATAACTCCTCTTTGGTCTGGATCACTGCTGTACAAGTCCCAGTTTCTCAAAATAAAGCCAGCACTATACTTCCAGTACTGCAGATATGAGAGCTGTGATAGGTGCGACTCCTTTTTCTCGTCCGCGTCCTTTCACAAAACATCTTGTATTCTGTCCCTGGAATGTAATGCATTCTCTGAACAGACAAGGGAAAAGCAACAATGAAAGGATACAGGGTGTTTTGTGAATGGCCAAAGTTAGGGGGGTGAGCAAATAATGGGATCGCTTCACTGTATGAGACCCACAACGCGTGTGGCTCTCTGACGTACAATGCTGGCTGTATATTTTGGCATGAATTAAGCTTTTGCCTTACACAGCAGCGATCTTGACCTAGGCTAAGCATCATGGATGAAAAAAAAAAAAATCACTTGTGTTGTGTAAATTTTTATTTTATTTTCCTGATGATCTTTTAATTACTTTTTTTTTTTTTTTTTTATTCTGTACGGACAGTGTAAGCTTTGCCATAATGACATGTACTTATAAACTAGTTATATTTTTTAATTATAGTTCTCGTGACGGAAGATTCCCCTGACTGCACAGGTTTTTGTTTAGTTTTTTAAGTTTGTGGCCTGCACCTTGTTAGATCAGGGTGAGTCTAGTAACTTATGTCTGCATATGGAGGTTACCTAAAGAGAATTTATTTTTATTTTTTGTAAAGTGGGCTTGCTTAATGGGAAAGTATAGGAATTAAATATAAACTTTTATACTCGCCTAGCATTAGTTTGACTGCCTCTTCATCTCTAAGACCGAGAAGCAAGCAATGAAAGACCATGCATTGCACTGCCCCTCCAGCTCTCACTGAAGTACTGGACTATGCAGGTTGGTGGGGAGCAGCTTGATCCGGCTCTGTGGCGTGTGAAGAAGCTGAACCAGCTCCGGGTCCAGGTATCATCTGGGTGGATCCTGACCCTAAAGTTGGGGTCTCTTCAGAGTGGGGACTGGGTGAGTGACATTAGCCGACAGCGGCCTTTAGCCTGCTGTTGGCTGAATATGAATCATAAGAGTGCAGAACAAAGTGCACTCCTGTGACCCATGAGAAGTAAGGCCAAAGGAGCTTTGACCGTACTTCTAAAGAAGGAAAAAAACAAATGTAATAACGTAAAAAAATGTTTTAACTCCCCCAGGGGACCAAGTGCTAGGCTGTGTAGTTGTAAAAGACTCCACAGAAACACACACCCACGTACCTGATTAATCTGACACTATTATGAATGAATGATCATCGCTGCGTGTTCATTCATCATGGCGACTGTTCACTCCACTTAGAGGACTCTGCACTGTCTGTAGTACTGTACCTCCCTCCAAAAGAACGCTCATAATTTGGGCTTCAAAGATGGATAGGGCTGCAACCAGCATAAAAAGATGCACTTTGGGGACAACGGAGCCACTGATCAGGACTGGACCAAGTTAAATATGCTTTTGGTCCCCTGACGAGTTGCTGTAAATGGGATTATAAAACATTTGTTCTGCTTAATCCTCAAGGGCTCGCATGGTGGACCAACAAGGGCTTGATGCGTATTGCTGACCTGTGCGACCACAAGGGTATCTTATCGAAACAAATCCTACTAGATAAATACCAACTTCCTGACTCAGAAATGTACCATTACTCCCAGATTTGCATTCTCTAAAAATTCTACAACGTACAAATAATTTAACAACTTCCACCCCAATGGAATATCTATGTGGGTCTTTCGATAAGCATATCGGTCATATCTCAAAAATATATAGCATCTGTCCTCTACATTGGAATTTTTTATTTTTTTTTAGATATGAACAAATGGGAACAGGATATAGAGGAAACGTTGGAAATTTATAAATGGTTTAAAATGGCACGATTCTCTTCAAAATCATACATTATTACCTCACTGATCGAAGTGAACTACAACGTTTTGCTGCAATGGTACATGGTACCAGTGAAAGTGGCGGCATGTGTCCCAAGCACTTCCCCCTTATGTTTTAGGGGATGTGGCATGGATGGCACAGTATACCACATATGGTGGACATGCCCTGAAGTCGGGTGCATTTGGATTTGCATTTATAATTTTATCTTTTCACTAACCCAGGTGAATTTAATCAAATCACCACAGTAGGCACTACTGGAAAGCTCAGTGGAGGGAGTGCCGGGACACATGAGGAAACTTATATCATTCATCTTTACAGCATCCAGGATAGCGGTAGCTAGATCTTGGAAGGCATCCACGATCCCCTTTGGTTTGGTGAGAACCAAGTTGTCGTGGATCGTGACCAATGAACGCCTTTCAGCGATATTACTCAATAAGCAACCAGTCTTTGATAGAGTCTGGGAACCTTGGATTAAATATCTGTCCGAAGGTTTATGAGGCATCGTACAGTTATGCCTAGAAATGACAGGGGTGCACATCCTCCCCCCCTTTATTTTTCCCTCCCTTCTTCTCTCCCCTTTCTTCCTTCTTTTTGCAGGCTTTTCTTTTCTACCCCTGCGTCCTGTTTGAGGGACCAGTGAGCTCAATGGTATATTGATGTAGGTGAAAAATGGTGGGGATCTACCAGACTTGAATTGCAACAAGGATTCATGGTTTAGCCTCCTCTCCCCCAATCATGGAACATCACATGCCGATATGGATATTGGTCACATGGTTATGGATCCCTCCTCTTCATGAAGTCTAAAGGAATGACGGGGACCCAAGAATGTGCTAACCCCCTTTTTTTTTTTTTTATATATTTGTTATGGGTTTTTCTCATTGTTTATTATGTTGTATATAGAGATAAGAAATACGAGTACATTTGTTGGAATATATCATTCTGATTATACCTCCAGTACCTTAAGACATCACTTTGTTTACAGAAATGCCTATTGTATGTAAACTTTTGCCTTGGAATTTGATATGTACAATTTTCAATAAAAATTATTGGAAAAGAAAACATTTGGTCTGAATAGTGGCTATGTATCCATTCACTGCCTTCAGTTGTCAATCATAAGAGAATTTGACTCGGTGGGGAATTAGCCTGTCAGTTTCCCATCAGGTTCTGCCCACCCCTAGTACAAAACTCCTCAGCCAATGACTTGTCGGTGTGGTGGGCTAAGTGGCCGGGGAGGATAGGAGGGAGCACACTAAGGAAGGGGTGTCCGCTCTGTGCAGACACTGACACCTATGTAACTGACGGGTGCAAGCACCGACCCATAATCGCACTAAAAGAAAAAATTAACAAATATTTACTAATCCATATGGTTTTAACCTAGCGATAAACAAGTATACGTTTTGGTACTTCTGTCTTTAAATATCCACTACGTCTATGGTCCAGCTTAAAGGGTAACTCCACGTTCGTGGGGGAACAAAAATGGCAAAGTAAAAATAATATAGCGTATACAATTTGCGGTAAAAGTCATATTGTATAACCTTTTAAATTATTTCCAGATATGTTATCACAATTTACTGCCTTACCAAGGAACTATCTACTGATGTAAAATAACTTCCTACTTGTGTGATTGGCTCACTGATTTTCCCAAAAGTCTGCACTAACATACAAGTCGGATTTCAAGCATCCCCTGCAGCAAAAATTTGATTTTTGGTGAGATACTTCCAATAGGAAATCATGTCTAAGACCCCTTTCACACTGAGGCAGTTTTCAGGCGTTTTAGCGCTAAAAATGGCACCTGTAAAGTGCCTGAAAACTGCCTCTCAAGCCACCCCAGTGTGAAAGCCAGAGTGCTTTTTACACTGGGGCGGTGCGTTTGCAGGACGGGAGAAAAAGTCCTGCAAGCAGAATCTTTGGGTGGTGTGGGAGCGCTGTATACACTGCTTCCACACCATCCCTGTCCATTGGAATGAATGGTCACTGCTTTCGGAGCGCCGCATCACGGGCACTTTTAACCCCTATTTAACCCCTTCTTGGGTTTAAAATGCCCCGCTAGCACCCAAAAAAGCACCAACAGCGATAAAGCGCCGCTAAAATGACCCGCGCTTTACGGCCAGCACTGCCCCAGCGTGAAAGTAGCCTGAGGGCCCAGTTCACACCAGACGCAGTTCCGTACAGTGTCGTGTGCATTTTTTCTGCACTAAAAATGCATGCACAGTGTTTTCCATGTTCTCCAATGGCTCTAGTTCACACCACACGGTCAGTTTCCAGGGCAGAAACGAACCGGAAACTGCATGGTGTGAACTAGAGCCATTGGAGTACATGGGAAACGCTGTGCATGCATTTTGTGCAGAAAAAAAAACACACGGAACTGCGTCTGGTGTGAACTGGCCCTAAAGGGATGCAGGCCCAGCAGCTTTCCTCATTGGTGCCCTGCAACTGTAGCAGCTGATTTGATGGTTATGAAACCACTCCCAATGGATTCACTTTCCCACATGGACACAGACAGTCTTTTTTTCAGAATAACTAAAGGTAGAAATCTGCATAAAGTTTGTTAAAATCCTTGTAATGTACATAGATCACCCAGAGGGGAGTTACTTTTAAGAAATTAAAACTGAAATCTATTAAAGGAAACCTGTACTAAGAGAGGCATGTAGCCTGCATTTGATAACCCCTGAAACCGATAGTTCACTGGCTGTAATGATGATCTAATGGCTCTAGTACTTTTCAGTCAATGACCTAGGACAAGTATGCAGATCAGATGTTTTGACTTTCTTGATGCCGAGTCAGTCCAAAGACTTTCAGGCAGGTAACTGTTTCAAGATTTCTTTCCCCTGTCAACAACTTCAAACCAACAGCTAGGCTGTTCCAGTGGGGTCGTGTTTTTTTTATTATGGAGCGTTTCCACTCATTTCCTGTTGTCTCTGGGACTTAAGTTAGGCGAAATGTCCTCAACAATACTCCGCAAAAAAATTGTCTGAAATAGTTCTAACTTGTAGACCTATAGACCGTAATATGCTACATGTCACACCTTTTTCAAGGTTCATGCACTTGGACCCCTGCACCGTTCTTTTTTTCCTTCTTTTTTTTTTTTTTTTTTTATGGCAATTTTAGTTTTTACATTAAGCCGTCAGCGGGGAACTCCACTGCCAGCTGATGACTCATTGGTTAAGGACACAGCGACCAGCTTCCCAGCCAGCACCTTAACAACCTGCTATTCAGTTTGTAACAAAACAAAAAAAAAACACAAACTGTATGCAAAAACGCATCGAAACTGCGCATTCTAAAATGCAAAAAACGTGCCAGCAACTGCATAGATGTGAATGCAGAAGTTTTGTGTTCATGAAAGTAGGCTGGGATATTTATACTGGGCTTAAAAAAAAAAAAAACTACAATGGTGTGTGTGTGAACATTATCAAAATCGGACTGTTGTCCCCACGTTGTAATTTTATCTTTTTATCTTTTGTTACTAGGCATTGAATGTAAATGAAACCTTGATAAAACCCCTGGAGCGATTTCGGAAGGAACAGCTAGGCGCAGCGAAGGTATGGTTTAAAATACTTTTTTCATTTCTATTTAATTTTAATTTAATTTATTTCTTTATTTTTTTGTCTTTTCTATACAACTTCCTCTTGAACACTGTTATCGTTAAAGTGAATCTTTAGCAAAAAATCTTGATTAATTTAAAGTGATATTGTACAATGCTAATTCATATTTTTATGCAACATATGATTTTTTATTTTTCTTCTGTGCAAGATATTTTGCCAGCCACCTTAGATGTTGGGCATTGCAGGTCTGGTGTCAGTATTGCTTGTCATCTTCTATGGCTGCCATAGTCCTGTGTGTATGGGTCCTTAATTAACTGTGCACCAGCTCTAATAATTACCCATGCCAATAGGAATGTATGGGATGCAGGGTGGTGCAGGATGATCCTCCTTGCATTGATTATCATCTGCTGGAGTAAGTAACCATCTACAGTTGCACATGACTATGTGAGCGGGAAAGGAAGGTTTTTTTTTTTTTTTGTTCGTAACGCTGGACACAGACCGTAAGGGTTTAGGGACATGCACCTGCGCCAACACAGACCCACCTCTTACGGATGTGTGAGTGGAAGCGATTCAGTGGCTGCAGAGCCGATTGCCTTTTTTCTGACAGGCAACAGTTATCTTGTTGGATTTACACAAACTCCTGGCCGTTCCAGTCACTGGGAATGTGTGCAAACTGCCCACCCCAATGCTGCCACTGTGGCAGTAAACGGGTTATTGGAGTACAGCTTTAATAACCATTGTATTTGAATGTTCATATTTCTATCTACCAAGCATTGTAGAAAGCGGTGTAATTGGGAGCCTGATATTGCTCACAATTTCTTTTTAAAGTGTAAGCTCACCTTTAGGCACCTTTCACACTGGGGTGGTGGGGGCATGAGCGGTAAAGTGGCGCTATTCCTGCAACGCTTTACCGTCGTTTTAGCAGCGCTATTCGGCTGCTAGCGGGGTGCTTTTTAACCCCTGCTAGCGGCTGAAAAAGGTTAAAAGCAGCAGCACTTTGCCGGCGTTTCGGCGGCGCTGCCCATTGTTTTTAATAGTCAGGGGCGCTTTAAGAGCAGTATATTCACCGCTCCTACAGTGCTTCAAAGATGCTGCTAGCAGGACTTTACTGTCCTGCTAGTGCATCACTCCAGTGTGAAAGCCCGAGTGCTTTCACACTGGAGTGAATGTAGCCGCTTTTTCAGGGAGCTTTGCAGGCGACATTTTTAGCGCTATATCGCCTGCAAAGCACCTCAGTGTGAAAGGGGTCTTACAGAAAATCTGCAAGGTGACACTGGACCCCTTCTACAGCCCCCTGGTCCTGCTGTACCGGAGTCCGGAGATCCCCTGCTGTCAAACACTGGGATGCGGCTTCACCGGTTCGGGGATTTGAAGTCTCCGTGGCTTAATTTCCAATCTGTACCTCTCACACGGGACGCGTTTGCGATACCATTATTTCTTAATGGCACCCCAAACGCTGTGCAATTTTTGCTGTGATTGTTGAGTACATGAGCTTCTTTGGCGCGTTTTTGAACGCAGGGAGGCCCATTCAAATGAATGGTGCCTTTTCAAAAACGCACCACAAAAAAGTTTAAAATAAAAATATGGTGCAGCAGGTGTCGTAGTAGTATGCTTAGGTGTGAATGGAACCTAAAGGTGAACTTGCCCTTTAAGGCAGGGGTGGGCAATTCATTTTCCCAAGGGGGTCACAGTCACACTGAGATCGGTACAGTGGGGATTTCTGCAGATCCTGACCTGGAGTATGGAACAGGTACACAGCTTCTGGGGTTTGCAGCATGCAGACGTTAATACAAAAAGTATTTAGCCTGGGTAGCAGAGAGGCGAAAGAGTGGTGGCATGTCTCTTGGTCAACATACTTCTGCTAGAGTTGAGTCTCCCCACTGCACTGATCAGATCCTTGGGTCCTCTCCTACCAGTGGAGATGTCTCCACACACACTTCCGTGTGCTTCTCTTGGCTTCATTGAGGAAATTGTGACCGGCTCATAGAGTCATGCTGACAATGGAGGCATCAAGGGCTGGATAGGGCACCCAAAGGGCCAGGTGAGACACTTGGGCTGCAATTTGCCTAGGTCTGCTTTAAAGGGGTTGTAAAGGTTTATTTTTTAAATCTCATACATGTCATACTTCCACTGTGCAGTTTGTTTTGCACAGAGTGGCCCCGATCCTGCTGTTCTGGCGTCCAACGGCGGCTCTCGCGTCTCCTCCCCTTAATGCCTAACCCCCTCTGGGAAGCTCTCTCCTGAGGGGGTTAGCTTGCCGGCACACTCCTGTGTCATACAGTCGGCGTCCATAGACGCTGAGTGTATGACTCGGTCCCGCACCCTGACGGCCGCGTCATTTGATTTGATTGACGGCAGCAGGAGCCAATGGCCGCACTGCTATCAATCTGTCCAATCAACGCCGAGACTCTGTGGAGAAGAGGACCCCGGGGGATGCGCAGAGCAGGTGAACAGGCTCAGGTAAGTAAAACAGGGGGCCCGTGACGGTGAGGTGTTTTTTTTTTACCTTAATGCATAGGATGCATTAAGGTGAAAATACGAACCTTTACGACCCCTTTTTAAGGTGTAACTAAACAAAACTTTATTATATTTTTTGATAAAATGGAGAGGGCTTAGAACACCTGTCAGGTTCTCAACACACACATATACATACATACACGCGAATCGCGGGCTGATTTGGTGTGAATGACATAATGCGGGACTCGCATTCGAGATGCCATTCATTTGACTGACCCCCTCAAATTGCAGTGCGGGTCTGCTGCGATTTTTAGCGTGATAAAACGTACTGCAATCGCGGCAACATGCATTGCGAGACGCATGCTGCCCAAAAGTAGCCCCTGAACTATTTTTGGGCAACGTGTGATGTGGGTTGCCATGATTGCAGCATGTTTTATTGCGCAACAATCGCACTACAGCGTTTTGAATCGCATGCAGATTTTCTGCGGATCTTCCTGAGATTCAGAACGCTGCAGGCTAAATAGTTAATTTTAAAGTAGTTGTCCCAGATAGGTATGCTAAATGAGCTTAAACTGGTGTTTTGAGCCTATGCCTTGACATACAGTTCTTTTACAGTAGCCCCTTTTTGCAGCTGTCTATATTATAAAGCTCACATGTGCATCTACTGTATTAAATTTGTATATTTGCTTTGTATGCCTTGGGAGTTTGTTACATAATGCTGTGATCCAGCCAAGCAGATTATAAAAGCACAGCTCCAAATATGCTGGTGTAAATATTTTCTAAGTTGAATATTTTCTTAGCGTTGCCCTTGGGTGGGGTACTGTCTCCTGTCCTCGTCCAAAAAAGGAATTTTGGAACAACTTGTGTTCAGAGACTCTTGGAGATGGATCAGCTATTGTCTGGCTGTGTATGGTTATAGTAAAAGAATAACAAGAGATTATTTTTAGACGCAAAAAAAATCTGCTCTATTCAGTTCACGTAAAAATGCACACAAACTTTCATTATTAAGCCGCCATGTTTTTTTTTCTACAGATTAAATAAATTAATAACTGATTTCTAATAGTAACTTCCTTATTAGTAAGGCTACAAAAACAATTATCTTGTAGAGAACCTGTTGATACTGCTGTAGTTACCGGTATCTGTATCAGGTTAAGGATAGTGGTGCTGTACTGACTACAATCCCCTCTGGGTGTTCTATGTAGATTGCAAGGAGTTTTAACACACTTTTAGCCAAATCCTACCTGTATCTGGAGAAAAAGCAGTTTGTTCCACCATGTTCTTGCAAGACCGAATCCTGAATGGGAGGATCTGCACAAAAAGCAGGGCACAAACTGTACAACCACAGGTAGCAGGAAGTTCCAACACTCCAGTATAGACAGCCGTGGGCACATCTTTAATGCTGTATTTACACCTGGGTGTTTAAAAAAACACACACACCTAAAAAAAAAAAGCCTGCCAAGTCACCCCCCTAAGGCCGATCTATCCATCGGTTCGGGTGCAGGTGCCGCCATTGTAACTAAGGGAAATCGGCAGTGGAGCCTTTAGGCTTGATGGACGGTTTCCAAATGCGCATGTGCAAGTCGCACAGTGCTTTCTGAATGGCTCCTTTGTCTTTTGGGACACAAACGGGTCCCAGGAGGAAATGACAATCTGGGCTGCATCTGAGGTAGGGCAGAAGAACACTCAATACTTTAGAAAAGGTAAGAAACAAACAAAAAAGTTATCCAAAAACGAGTGTTGGAGGTGTGGTCTTTCCTTTTAAGATAAAGTAGTACAAGTGGGTGTAACTTCACTTTAAAGAACCTTTTTCTGACACTTGTTGGTTTCAAGTTAAAATTATTATTTTTTGCTAGAAAATTACTTGGAACCCCCAAACATACATTTTTTTTTTTTTGCACAGACCCTAGAGAATAAAATGGTGGTTGTTGCAATATTTTATGTCAAACTGTATTAGCACAGCAGTCTTTCAAATGCAATAAAAAAAAATACACTTCAATTAATAAAAAAAAAAGTAAATGCAAGTCCAATTCTTTTTTGTATAATGTGATTGATGTTACGCTGTGAGAATCGTGATCTTTATTCTAAGCAAAAAAAATTCTAATTTTTCCCAGAATCGTGCAGCTCGTGTTCAAAAGACATGTTCTAAATCTCCAACCTCTTATACACACCTCAAACATTTCTCTGAGCATTGGGGAAACATCTTGGTGTGTAGTATCTCGTCAGGCGTTTAAAATCCCCATTCTTGGTACCTGGAGCAGATAGATGTTTTTTATGTAAAAAAAAAAGAGTATACGCTCTATTTATCGGAGAGAGTAATACCTAGAGCTCTTTCCCATTGAACCACATAATGTAATCTAAGCTCTGGGAAATGAGATGGTAGGGCTGTGAGACTGCGTGACGTATCTGGGCCCGATCACAGCATAACCATCCAAATTGGGTAAGAGGGCTCAGAGAAGGCTGACGCTGGAGGCAAAGTGGGCAAGTGGAATTTTGTTTAGAACGGGAGAGTGGAAAAGGCAGGATCTATAACGAGATGTGTCCTTGAAAGCCCACATAATGCCTAGCTTGAAACGAGCCACTTCGCTAAACCTGTTGGAACCTTGGGTCTGAAGGGTATGTGCTGAAGGAGGGATTCCCAATAAAGGGAAACGGGTGAAAAGCTAGGAAAGATCGTTGTACTCCGGAAGGATTTATTACATATGTACTGGGTTTTACTAACAGTAGGATGATATTTGGTAGCCTCCAGAACTGTCAGTGTTTTAACGAGGGGACTTGCAATTTATACTTCCCTTTATAAAAAGGAATTCATCCTTGGGGAATATCTCACCAAAAATGAATTCTCATGATAGCATGCCTAAAAATGTATATGTATTTTAGTGCACATGTATGAGAAAATCAGTAAGCCATTTATACAAAACAAATTTCATTTTCGAAATTATTATTTATTGTACAGGATTTATATAGCGCCAACCGTTTTTGCGCAGCGCTTTACAACACGAGGGCAGACAGTATAGATACAATACAGGAGGAATCGGAGCCCTGCTCGTTAGAGCTCACAATCTAGGAAATGTACAGAACACTGCCAGGTTGCAATATTGCATTTCATTTTATTTATTTTTTTACAATTTTAGAACACTAGAGTGGATTCAGATTGAAAAAGATAGGTCATTTTTAATAACCTTAAATACAAAATTGTATGTCAACTTTCTATTTTTATATATCTACACACATACATACATACATACATACTCCTAAGTTTATATACCCTGGCAGAATCTAAAAACTTTTCTTTTACTCATGGTTAGTGTTTGGCTGAAGCCATTTATTATCAGTCAACTGTGTTTACTCTTTTTTTAATCATGATAACAGAAACTTCCCAAATGACCCAGATCAAAAGTTTACATACCCCGGTTCTTAATACTGTGTATTGCCCCCTTTAACATCAATGACAGTTGAAGTCTTTTGTGGTATTTGTGGATGAGGCTCTTTATCTTCTCAGATCGTAAAGCTGCCCATTCCTCCTGGCAAAAAGCCTCAAGTTCCTGTAAATTATTGGGCGGTCTTGCATAAACTGCATGTTTTGAGATCTCCCCCAGAGTGGCTCAATAATATTGAGGTTAGGAGACTGAGATGGCCACTCCAGAACCTTCACTTTATTCTGCTGTAGCCAATGACAGGTCGACTTGGCCTTGTGTTTTGGATCGTTGTCATGTTGGAATGTCCAAGTACATCCAATGCGCAGCTTCCTGGCTGATAAATGCAAATGTTCCTTCATTATTTTTTGATAACATACTGTATTCATCTTGCCATTAATTTTGACCAAATGTCCTGTGCCTTTGTAGCTCACACATCCCCAAAACATCAGCGATCCACCTCCCTGTTTCACAGTAGGAATGGTGTACCTTTCATCATAGGCCTTATTGACTCCTTTCCAAATGTAGTGTTTATGGTTGTGGTCAAAAAGCTACATGTTGGTCTCATCACTCCGAATGACTTTGTGCCAGAAGGTTTGAGGCTTGCCTCTGTGCTGTTTGGC